>NC_056732.1:1261188995-1261241495 GCF_019279795.1 Protopterus annectens | reverse complement strand
TGAATATATTGCAGAACTAAGCACTTATTTTTATAGGTGGGTGAGTGGATGTCAGGTCACCACTTTTGAAGGGCTGGCAGACCTTTTGTTGCGGGAACAAACCCTTAGCACTTTGTCTGAGGACATGAGAATCTGGTTAGCTGATAGACAGTGCACTACTGCAGATGAGTTGAGGAAGAAGGGTGACCTATACTTAGCAAGCAGGGCATCGTTGCACAGGAAAGTGACACCCAATGCTGCTCGTGGGTCTAAGGGAACCCATGGTGGGCAGCCCAGACTGCCCCAACAGAGTCCGCTAGTAGCAGGGGAAGCCACTAGTCCAAGTACATGTCCAGGACCAAGGGTTAAATGTTTTAAATGCAACCAGTGCGGCCATGTACTATACAGATGTCCGCAGAGGCAAGGGGGAAACAAAAGGTAGGAGACCCAGTAAGTGGGAATGACAGAATGCCAGCAGTAAGTTGTCTCGAGACAACAAGGGTACCAAACTATCACAAGAGGTTATATTCTGTCTTAGTGGATGGGAAAGAGGCCACTGTTAAGAGTGACACAGCCTCTGACCTAACCATTGTGAAGCCTGCAATGGTTTCAGAGGAGTAGTATTTGCTTGGGCAGTCTCCTCCAGTCAGAGCTTTAGGAGGGACCACATTCCAAATACCTTTGGCTAGGGTTCACCTTGACTGGGAGGGTGGAAAAGGAAATCAGCAGGTAGGTGTGTTTGCGGATATCCCTGCAGATGTTCTTATAGGGAATGATTTTGATAATGCAGTACTGTGTGTGCATGCAGTTACACGCAATTAGGATTGGAGATAAGCATGTGGGTCTGGTAGCCTGACAAACATACCACACGCTTGCAGCCAGAACTGGTGACACGAAGCACTGGTTGGACAGAGAGGGTGCTGGAGGTCTTAGCTTGGCCACTCGACTGAGATCTCAACCCTATAGCTGTATCAGTGGGGAGTCTTATTGGGGATCTGGAGAGAGAGGGAGGATGAAACTAGTCCCAAACTGACTGTGATGTTAAGGGAAATTGTACTTTACTATGTATGTACTTGTCATCATCCCAATGTGTACATCTGGTAGCTGTTGCCAGTAGTGAGGATTGAGGCTCCTTGATTACAGGGCCAGTGCAGAGGCATCACAAGAAGAAGGACTAAATGCTATTTCTTTTTAAAATGTTTGACTCAAGGTTCCACCATTCAGAACTGCCCTTTTGATAAATACATTCCCTGTGTAATGGCCCTTGAAACCTGTCACCTCTTTTGGACCCATAGCGTCCATACAGTAGCCACAGTTACTTATGTATGTGTTCTCAAAATGTTAGGATTCTGGAGGAGAAGAATATAATGGGTAGTACAGACCAAAAATTAAATGCGGGGATCTGGATTACATGTGGTATTAAGTGGTATGAAGATATATTTCAAAGTTAAGGACAGTCCCTCTTATGCTCCATGCCAGTGTGACCAGTAATTACATAAAACGAGTACCCAGACCCCTTTGTCTTTTGAAAAGCCTTTTCTATGGTCACTATGTGAATGTTAGCCTAGCCTGTGGTGTATCCACCATATTCTGGTGTCAGCAGTGACAGTTTAATGCCTCCCAGCAGGTATATGAACTTACAGAGATGGTGAGATACAAATCCAAGGCATAATAAAAAAATCAGTAGTCTGAGTTAATTACATTTTTCCAAAACAAGTGACTAAAATCTATCAGTTGTTCATAACTATTTGAACATATAAGAGCAATCACAAGGGAAAAACATATATTTATATAATTATTGAATGTTTGTGTTGGTTGTGTTGGAGGGTGATATAATGGTTAAGGTATTTACTTCATAGATGTAAGGTGCAATGTTTCTCACCTTTGGTCACTGTCTGGTTATTGGATAGACTTGTAATAGTCTGCAAACTGATTTCCTAGTTTGAACCCATGAAAAATAATATTTAGGGCTATGGTATAATGGTCATGGTGTTTGCCTCACAGATACAAGGTTCAGGGTCTGATTCTTACTTTTGAAAAGGAAACTGACTAGGCTTAAAATGGCCCACAAGGGCAGCTACCCTAGTAATTACCTATGAGATACAAAAGCAGGTACAAGGCAGTAGGGTTATAAATTTAGTGCTGCTGCACCTGGGCTAGAATATGTATTAATGAAGAAGATAGTGGTTACTTTCCCAGTTCTCTTTTTGTAGTTCTGCAAGCCTTTTTAGATACAATGAGATTTTTTTTTTTTTTTTGTGGAGGCATAGGCAACAGACATCCACTTCTGCAAGCATTGCGTTTTGTTTGTATGTGTATGCATGTTTTTGTGTGTGTGTGTGTGTATGGATATATATATATATATATATATATATATATATATATATATATATATGTAAATATATACTGTATATGGATATATATATATATATATATATATATATATATATATATATATATATAAATATATATGTAAATATACTGTATATGTGTATATATATATATATATATATATATATATATATATATATATATATATATATATATATATATATATATATATATATATTTATATTTATATATTATATATATTGGTGCTAGTGACCCAGTCAAATAAGTGTTAAGTTGACAACTACCTAGTTGACTGCATGTGGTCGACAAGGCAACTGATCAACAGTTGTGCAAGATAACACAAATCCAGGGGTCAGGAAATTTGCCGTTATCCCATGTTTATACTGTCTCTGAGGTAGTATATGAAATTAGCAGGGATTGGGGGCAGGGAGGTGCTAGGGGCTTTCACCATTGCAAAAAAAAGATAGCATGCACCTAGGTTGATTCTTGGTGCGTATCTACTGGTGTGGTGTTAACATATTCATTTTTCAATGTTTTGACATAGACATTCTGCCAGTTGATAATATCTATATATCTATAGCTATCTATCTATCTATATATATATATATATATATATATATATATATATATTTTTTTTTTTTTCCGTTTAGTAATGGGAGCTATGCTTTATTTTAGGAGTACTAGAATACTGTGTGATACAGAATGCCAATTTGATAATGCTTTTATGAGAATAGCATCCTGACTTTTCTGCAGAGTTCACAGCACAAAGCCATTGATTTAATTTTGTCGGAGACTGATTACTTTATTAAGAAGTAATGTTAATCCACCCTTAATTTAAAAACTAATGGGACGGCATGACAATGTTATTAAGCAGAGTCTATCTGTATGCAGTTCTCATGCCATATCCACATTGGAAGACCTGCCCTCAGTTGAGTAATACCTCTGACATTGTTTTGTACAGTTAACTGCAGCTATGTTGCATGGGACAGAAGGCTCATCTTACTGTGTTGGGTCAGATAAAGGCCACATGAAGGAAGGAAGGAAGGAAGGAAGGCAAGATGAAATGGGAAGGCCAAAAGTCAGTGGCAGAAGTGAGCTTTCCCAGTGTCTGTATTAACAATGTTTCTGAGGGCTTAAAATGAGCCTACTTTAGCTTATGGATAAAATAAAACTCTTCGATAGTTAGGTCTTAATGGAGATGACAAAAATAAATAGCTCTCTAAAATAATCAGTGGATTAAAAGGTTTAGGTACTGGACTTCAGTGCCAGAAATAGGTTAAATAGTGCAGAAAAAAACATAAATGAATACGATTATTTGGTAGGAGGGCAAAACTAAAACAATGATCTAGTAAACATTCCTAGGCTCAGTACTATACAAATAAGGCAAAACATGGATTTAGTGTTTCTTCCATAGAAATCAGCCATGGCAGCAGTACATTTTATTACTGAGAAGAGTCGTTACAGAAAGGGCATAAAATTGAGTAAATTTGATGAAATAAAGCATATATTGGAGGCCTCGGAGAATTAAATATCCTGTGGAAGAAGGAACATGAGAAGTGATACGTGCTGCTAATGTTTGTGTATCAGTGACACATTATACAAAATAAAGTGTTACACTATGAAGCTTTGCATGGGTGCCTTGGATGATGAGGGAAAACAGCTGCTTAATAAAACAACTGTACAGTGGAAATGGCATATTGGAATGGTGGGGAATCTGTAGTAGTATTCATAACACAGCGGGCTGACAGCTGTGAATAATCAGTGATCAGTACCATTGTTACAGAGAGTATTGTATGCAGCTTGATAGGTATGCAGTGTAATATAGAGGGACTTTGCAAGGTTGCCACACTTCTTGCTGCAGTTGTAATGTTTAAATATTTTTGTGGCATTATTTTTATATACTTGGTGCCTTGAAATTCAAATTGCTTTGAAGTAGATGGATGACATTCAAGCACACGTATACCTTTGCCTCTTCTCTGTAGTTTTTACTTCATACCCAGGTTTTCTCATAATGTATGCATTGATGTAATTATTCCCTGGATGTGCATTTTAACAGACTGACACAGTGGGCAATGTGTTATAAAGTCTATAACACACATGATGATTTATTTGACATTTTTCTGTCATAGCCGTTAATGTGAATACCCTTTCACTAGTGACAGCTTTGATATAGGTAATATTTTCCACACCTCTGCATTCCTGAAGGCGTAATATTTAAATGCTTAATATATGCTTTATGTTCCATTCTGGCATTAATTTACATTGTATACTCATATCTCCTTACTGTGCTATCATAGTTTATATTTTCCTATACTAGAATTACATTTGGTTACAATCTTAATCTCTATGTTGTCCTTCATAATGGTATGATTTTATACTCACAGACGATATTTAAATCAAAATGTTTATGCAACCACTAACGCGTTTTGCTTTAAGAGTTTAAATATATTTATAATCTGCAGTTTATCCAGTACTGCCAGCCAAAATCTATGTGCTGTCCACATTACATTTTATAGAAAGTATATTTTTATTGTCTGTGTATTGCATAGGTATTACTCTTGGGCCTGGCCTTCGAAGATCTTCGAACTAACTCACTTATCTGGTTAATAAATGAATATGCAAGCAAAACAATTTATTAAAATTGATGAATAGGGCTTCCTTTGTTACTTATCTACTTGTCTTTCTTTCTTCTTTAGTTATGATACATTACAGTATTTCCACACATATACACACAGACACATATTTGTCTATATACATTCGTACATAGACATACATACATCTGTGTGCACATGTACTCTCTCTCTCTCTCTTTATATATATATATATATATATATATATATATATATATATATATATATATATATATACACATATGTATTTACAGTAGGCTCAGAATAAGTCAGAGCAGATAAGGAAGAAATTGCAGAAATTGCTCCTGAAGGTACTCATTGTAGTATGCATAGAAAGGTGTCTCCCAGTTAACTGAAGAATAAGCATTATATTGCTAGTACATATATCAACCAGATGAGAAGTTGGGTAGCAGTTAATAATGAATTAAACAGATTGTTTGGAGGGGAGGAAGCAAGACTTAGGTGGGATAAGCAGATTCTTCCCTTATAACAAAGTGGCTTACTGTTGCCTGACTTAAAGATAGGTGCTTTAAGAGCTACACATTTAAGGCTGTTATAACTCATGCATGGGGTTATAAATCAAAGTTCAAAAGTTTAATGATGGAATGGAGAGGTACTGGGGGGGGGGGGGGTCAAGAACTAAAAAAAGACTAGGATAATGCATTCAAGCCCTTAAGGAAAATAACAACAACCACACATAATATTATATTCATAAATTAGCAGAATGTATTCTAAGAGCTAAGCCAGTCTAGGAACAGAGAAAGGAGATTTTACCAATAGGTAATCTGCAAGTGGGGGGTGTAGGAAATAGGTAAGAGGGGGCTGGAAATTACTGCAGGAAAATAACAAAAGAATCAAGGTATTGGGACCAAATAATTTAGGAAGGAAAGGTAAACAAGTGGAATGAGGCAAAGCAGAAATTTAGATTTAAGTTTAGAGACTGTCTTCCCTTTCAGGGATTGATAACAAGAGTACAGGGAAGGAGAAAAGGATAGGGAAGTGCTGAGTGAAGATCAGCTTAGGTAATTGAACAGAAGCTGATTTAAGGAATTATTAGTAGGACTTATAATACTGTAGGCTAATTATATAGATCAATCAGAAGAAGTTAGAAAAGCTTAGGAAAAGGGAATGGAAAGGCAATTTACAAAGGAAAAATGGAGATAAATGTGTAAGGCTCCCAAGTGTACAACAAAGTCCAGAAGGTTTAGGATGTTTGCATAGGTATTTTTATAAACCAAGCACACTTCTGAGTATTTTTTTTTCTCAGGTAGATAGCAAATGCTGGATGTGTGTTGGTGAAGAAACAGGTCATTGGGAACATGTTTTCGGAATAGGTTCATAGGTGGTTACTAGGCTGCTGATCCTTGGGGAACTTTAGAAGCTTATCCATACTTTCCCATGAAGTTTTAGCCCTTATATTTTAAGTATGAATAATCCAACAATGAGCAGAATAGGAATGTAATGAGATGACAGATTTTAAAACTCCCTACAGAGCAGTTTGACAGAAGGTTAAGAGAATGAATGTTTGCATCCAAGGAAATGATTAATTTGATCTGGAATGGAATTGCTTACTCATAGTAAGGCCTTACTAAGTTTAATGTTATTGCCTGCCAAAAAAAAAGGAAGTACAATTCTACTCCCAACATAAAGTATGTTGTTGATATTGTAGATGGAGGTAAAAAAAATGGTGGTAAGGTCTTTAGAAAGGGGAAGGAACAATGTTCCAATAAATCAGTGGAATTTTTTGGAACAATACATGCAGAATATTTATTTATTTATTTTATTTTATTTATTTTACATTTGTTGACCGGTATAGTCCGACTGGATGCATGTCCATTTTCAGCGGAGGCCCGGGGAGAAAAGCTCCAAGGTACACAGAAACAACAAAACATGTTACAAATATAGTTTTGACAAAGAGTACATACGCAAACAAGAATAAATGTGTTCCACAGGTTAGAGTTAATCCCTGATGAAAGTCACGGGTAATTTAAACAGTAGGCTGATTAATAGATTTAACACATTCTAGAAGAGAGTTAGCCAGGCTTGATACAATGACATAGCCAGTTTAGTGCCAGATGTTGTTTGAGTCTAGTTTTAAATTGACCTAGGGAGGAGAGTAAAGTAATGTCAGCTGGAAGTGTGTTCCAGGATCTGCCTACAGAGTTTGCAAAGAGAGAGTCACCAGCTGCGTTGTTAACTTTGCTAGTCTGAATTAGTAGTCTGTTAGAAGATGTAAGCAGGCGTGGATTATTATAGGGGGTGATAAGATTTTTAAGAGCAGGAGTATTATCCAGATTATAAAGGATTTTATAAGCCATGATCATTTGGTTATACTGGATTAGATTGGGTAGTTCAAGCCACCCAAGCTAGTTAAGATTGATACAATGATGTGTCCTAAAAGGCAGCCCAGTGGCAAACCTGGCAATGTGGTTGTAGTAAGTTGAGAGTTTATTAAGTACAGTCTTCTTTAGATTAGAGAGTAGAAGGGCTGCATACAGAAGTGTTGAAAGAAGGTGAGAGCGAGCTATGGCAATTTTGGCTGGAGGGGTTAGGAAGGCTTTTATTCTGTAGAGTGACCCTAGTTTTTTGTTGATGGTTTTGATCGATTGGTTTACATGTAATTTGAATTTTAGATTATCTATAATGACACCTAATAGTTTAGTAGAGGGGTCAGGGGGGATTATTGTGCCATCATTTGCATTTATGGTAAAGGTAAAAGCAGGAGACCTTTGCGTTGGTGAAAATAACAGCATTTTAGTTTTTTGGGGATTTAGTATCAAACGCCGTTCAGAAAGCCAGTTTTCTATAGTGTTAAAGGTGGACTGGGTAGCAGACCATAAGTCTGTTGGAGAAGTGGCTGAGCAGATCAGGGTGGAGTCATCAGCATATTGGATACAACTGATGTTTGGGATGACAGCATACAGGTTGTTAATGAAGATTGAAAACAACAGGGGCCCTAGTATAGAGCCTTGTGGTACTCCAAGGGTGTTAGGTAATAGGTTAGAGAGTTTGTTCTGCCAAAGAATAGCCTGCTGTCTCCCATTCAGGTAGGATTTAAATCATTGAAGGGCTTTAGTATCTAGACAGAATGCTTGCAGGGTGTGTATTAAAAGTTGGTGGTCAACCATGTCAAATGCCTTGGAAAGATCCAAGAGGAGGGTGGAGGATATATAATTGTTGTTGTGATTATGGTTTACGGTGTTGGTAAAAACTAGTAGGGCTGAGGTAGTGCTGTGTTGTGGATGGAAGCCATGTTGGGTATCTGCCATGAGGTGATTCTGGATTAGGTGGTGCATGAGTTGTCTGTAAATACATTTTTCCATAATCTTTGCAAGTGGAGAGAGTATGGCTATTGGTCTATAATTGGAGAATTTAGTAGAGCTGCCTCCTTTATGTAGTGGGATTATGTAGGATTTTTTCCAGATGGTGGGAATTCTAGCTTCTGCTATGGTTTGATTAATTAGTATTGATACTGGGTAGGCAATAGCATCAGCTGATTTTTGAAGATACTCGGCGGGGAGTTGATCAGCAGAGAGTGTGGTGGGTTTTAATTTTTTGATCTTGATCAAGGTACGGATAAGCGACGTGGCCACTGGTTGGAAGCTGAACGAGGGTGGGTTTCTAGGTGTGGTACTTTCAGGGCCAGGGGAGCTAGCAGGTAATTAGCTAGCTAGGGCTTGTATTGTCTCAGTAAAGAATCGGTTGAAGCTATCTGAAACATCCTCAGGGGGTTTATCAGTAGTAGCAGTGGGGATGGGGGTAGAAGTTTGTTCAGGATGAAGTAAATTATTCAAACCTGCCCAAAACTTCTGTGGGTTGTTTTGATTTACTGTCTGTAAATTTCAGTAGTATTGTGTTTTGTCTTGTAAAATGGATTTTTTACTTTCATTCCTATGTTGCCTGTATCTAATTCATGCCTTCCAACCGTACCAAATTACTCGTTTTTTACCAAGTTTTGGGGTTAAATAATGGGGTGCCACAATTCCCGAGTGGCACCCCTTAATTTCCGAATTTTTCTAGCTTTTCTTTTTAAATTTTTATTTTTCCGTGGTTTGAGCTGACTTCATCATGTACGCAATGACGTCAGCTCCATCAGCCTGTCGGAATTGAGCTCAAGGGCTCACATGCACACATTTCTGGCTGGTTTTCTTTTTGAATGGCTCTATCTGTGAGTGGGAAGGACGTTTAGCTGCTGCTGGCTGAATGGATGATGTGCAGGAACTCTCATGGAATTCAGCACTTGAATGGATCTACTTCAGCGAGCGGAACTGGTGTGTGAAGGACGTTTAGCTGCTGGTGAATCTACTTATTTCAGGTATCTACTTGAGCGACCGGAACTTGTGTGTGTGACTGTGTGTGTGTGTGTGTGTGTGTGTGTGTGTGTGTGTGTGTGTGTGTGTGCGCGCACATGTCTTAGTGTGTATGTGGAGACTGTTTGTGTCAGGTCACAGCCATTGATCTGGTTTTGGAAGAAAATGGTACAATTACGTACTCGATTGTGGATGAAAATTCGTTAGCCTTTTTGATATCGATAAGCAGACTGGTGAAATAAGAATCGTATGTGTATCTAAATCTGTCTATATGTTTATACATGTTAGGTGGTGAGTATGCAATGCCCCTACATCATAGGTGCCAGTGGGCAGACCTTCCTTAAAAATTAATGGTTTTGTGTTGCGTTAGGTTTATTATTTTAGATCATTGAGTTTAGCCGGGATACAATGCATTCCTTGGGTATAGAAAATGTGATTTAAGTGTATGGTGTGGCTTTAATTCAGTGATCGCAAAAGAGAGAGGAAAAAAAGAATCCTGTTAGGTCTGCATGTGCGATTACATTTGCTTGATGTGACTGCTGAGTGAAAGATGGAGTAAGCTGTATGCTTTGTCTGCTGGAGACTTTCATACAAATATAGCAATTAAGGAAGGGATCCTGTTAGATTGGCTTTTAAGAATGCATTTGCTTGCTGGATATGCTGAGTGAAAGCTATGGCTTGGATTTTATTTATAGATTATCAAATAATCTCATTACACTTTATTTTTTAATTGCTTTTGGTTTGTAGGAGTGCTTATTAACCAGGGTGTGTGTGTGATGAAATGTGTTAATCAGTAAATCTTTGCTTTGACAATTAAGTATCTAACTATCTATCTATCTGTGGCTGACATTCAACCTGCCAAATGCTCATTATCTCAACATCTTGGCTGAGTTGCCCATTTTATTGAGTGCTGGTTTTGCTGAATTTGTGAGATGGAACTTATGCAGTTAAGGTAAATGTGAGTTTGGGGCACTTATGATGACGCTTTTAAATAATACTGAAAGTTTCAGCTTGGGGAAGGTTGTTGATAGGATTAGTGAGGGCTAAGTAAGAAATAGATTTAGTATTGTACATGTGTTTTGATGCATGTGATGTGTGTATGGGATTGTTGCATGAATTAGCAGTCTTGCCCAAAGGGTTTTTGAATGGGAAGGTGTAGGGTTACTTTTAGGGTTAGTATACATTAGTGAGATGATGGGAGGGGGCACCCTGTCTACCTTACTAATGTTCACTAACCCTAACTTTAACCTTGTCTCTACCCCTAGCCCTGCACCTTACCGTAGCAAAGCCCCTTCTATAACATGACCACTATTTAGACAAATGATGTCAGAATGTATGGTGGCATTTTGGTAATCAGATTGAAAATATAAACTGCTTCTCTTTGCAGTCTTTTTCCCAGATTTTTTAGTTGTCCATTATGTTGATTTTCAAAATGCAGGCATCAATAAATTTAGGTTCAGTGTTTCTACATTTGGTAAATCAGTATAAAGCCACATATAGATAGATGATATATAGATAGACAGACAGATGGATAGATAGACAGAGATAGATAGATAGATAGATAGATAGATAGATAGATAGATAGATAGATAGATAGAAAGATACTTTATGTAAGGACTCATCTATTGCTTTTTTATTCAGGGTAGTCATGGATATTGCATTTCTTTTACTTATGCATTGCTTCTTTCATAAACAGCAAGACAAAGAAAGGCAAGGTGTCATACACACATCAAGGATAGCAGTTTTATCACAGTTTAATTATATTGTGGGAACCAGAAACAAATAAGTACTCCACCACTGGCCAGATGCATTTTCTTTGGATGTGGTGTGGGTTTCAATGATGTTTCAATGAATGTGAGTTTCAAGGGCAGAGACGTTTTAATGACAAGTCTATTTTCATTGTGAGACAGTAGTATTGCTTTGTTTAGCAGAATTCTGTTAGCGTTTGTGCATTGTGCTATAAAATGTAAAAATAAAATCCAAATAATCATTGTAGAAGTAAAGCAGTATGCACACATTAGTGTTTATGGTAAATGGGACGAAATAGCCAGGTAGTGGGACATTGGAATGGCTGGAGGGGAACTCTGGTGCCATATTTTGGTGTCTGCTCTTCAGTTTACATTTGAAAGTTGGTATCCCACAATTCCATTGGAGTGGGTGGGGTTACATAATTGTGTATGCAAATTTTATGTTAATCAGCACACAGATTTGTACCTATTTTTTATGAGCTTTGTCCAGATTTTTGATGTTTCCAAATTGAGAGGTATGATCTAATTTGATCTTGCGGGGGGTCTTTCATAGAATGACATAAAGCCCATAATTTGTTTCTACAGGTAATTTTGAGTCTATTCTCTTTAGAAAACCATGGTGTAGTTTTTGCTTTTGTTCTCTTTGAACGAACAGGTGTATGCAAATCAAGGATCTCAAGAAATGTGTTATTAACGTATTCAACTGCCTCCTCTAAGGGGCGGTGTTTAAGAATAGACCAGTTACATGAGTTAAGTTCCTGTTGGAATTTGGCAGGGTCAAAGTCTTTTTTGTTTCTAACTTTTCTGAGTAAGGGTTGTTGGGGATTAATGACTTTGTGCTTAATTATGTAAGTGAGAAGGTGATCACTTAGGTCGTCGGGGAGGGTACCAGTGGTGTACAGTTGGGGGTGACTGTTTATGAGTACCCAGTCGAGTACCCAGTCGAGTATGCTTTCTTTTTAGTTGGGTTTACCAATCCTGGTAGGGATGGATATGATTTGTGTAAATGCATGCAGGTTGATATGGGAAATCAAATGTTTAAAAAGAGGATTAAGGTTTAAGACAGCAGAAAATTAACAATATGTGTAACGTTGGAGTGAATGAAAATTGTGAAAAAGAAAACGTATATGTATCTGGAGCGTTTCTCCCCAGGCCTCCACAGAAAATTGGCTTCATTCCAAGTCGGACTTTCCTGGTTAACAAATGTTAAATAAATAAATCTACGGTAACAGTGGGAGTTGCTATAATATTTTTTTTCCATGAATGTTTGTAAACCCATGTTACAGCTTACAATGTGATTATTTAATAATGTTGTTCAAAAATAGGACAAAGGGAACATTCACTACTGTGGGCACTACAGTGGTGACAAACTCCTGTTTTCATGAAATTACTGGGAAGGGCGATTGATAAATCTATTGAGCAGTAAAAAAAAAGTAAGATTGGAGATGAGCAGTTCAGATTCAGATCAGGATGCAGTACAACTGTCCTAACATTTACATGACATAGATATTAGAGAAGAAGTTGGAAATGAGGAAAGATTCCAACCAGTATTCCTAAATCCGAAGAAGGCATATGACAAGGTCCTAAGAAGGCTGATTTGGACAGTCCTGTGTTTGTTTGAAGTCCTGGAAACATTGGAAGAATTAGTGCAGGCTATGTACAAGGACCCAAAGTCTCAAGTACGAACCGTGTTCAGTCTCACGGGAAGGTTCCCAGTGGGAATGGGTGTGCATCTCTTAGCCCACTGCTGTTCATACTGGTGATGAACTGCTACGTTATTAAACAGGTTGTAGGGATCGCATTAACAGAGCTGCTGAATTCTGATGACGTGGCAGTGCAAACAGACTTTGAACAGGATATTCAGCAAATAACAGGGGAATGGAATGCAAACCTGAAGCAATGTGGGACAAAACTGAGTACAGACAAGACAGTTGTCATAGTAGCAAATGAGGGAAATCAGAAGAAGCTGAAAAATGAGATAGAATGCAAAACATTGCAACAGATTAACAGCGTCAGTTGTCTGGGAGGTGTGGTTAAGGAGAAGGAAAGTCTGAATGAGGGAGCAAAAGCTAGAATAGAAGGGACTGTAGTCAGCTGGCATAAAGTGTCAGCTGGTGGAAGAAAGATGAATGCCAAAGAAGATGAAGAGTAAGGTGTACAAAACAGGGGTGCAACCAATACTCCTGTAGGCACAAAAACTTGGACAGTGAAGGCAGAACAGCACAGCTGAGGAAGATAGAAGTGATGGAAATACGTGTCTGGGTACTAGGAGACTCATTGTAGGACAGATGAAGAAATAAATTTGTAGGACCAAAGAAAAAATAAAGGTATCAGAGCAGAAACCAGAGCTATCCCAGTTGCAGAGAAGGTGAAAGGGAACAGCTAGTTTGGGCACGTGCAGGAAAGCAGATGATGATGTGGTAAAGCATATTTGGGAGAAAAGGAAGGAGGATGTCCAGCCAAGAGATGGATGGATTGTGTGAGGGAAGGCATGCCTCAGTCAGTCACAACTGTTGATGAAGGTAGAAGAATGGCTCTGAATTGATGGATGCAGCAACACTTCACACAGCACCTAACCCCATGTGCATGCGTGTGTGTATATGTGTGTATTTACCTATCTACATGGGTGTACGTGGTTTTATTAAACCATTGTGTGAGGACAGATAGTTCTATATAGGACTTATGTTTAAAGATCTGAAAAAGACAGCTGGGGTATCAGGTTCTTCACCAGAACAAGCAGTTAAAAACAGTATGTGGTGTCTTTCAGCTTTTCCCGGTTAGGGGTCGCCACAGAGGAACTCCGGTCCGCTAATGATTGGCAGTAGAGTTTTACGTGCTGGCTTGCCGGGCCTAACACACAACCTTCAACGAAGGAATGCCCATTCACGCATGTCACCACACAGAAGACGCTCTAACTGAGAATCGAACGGGCAACGTCTAACTGTGAGGCGACAATGCTACCGCAGCACCACCACAACAGTATAATGATGAGAAAGACAGAAGGATTGTTTTGTCCTCAGCCAACACACAAATAAATAAAAAGAAAATATGTCATATAGGGAAGCTGCTTTCAGAAAATTGTAGAGTCCCTCACTTTCAGGACTTAAATCAGACCCACTTAGAAGCCGCTGTGTTTCAACCACCTTCTGCTAGATGTGACAAGACTGTTAAAAATAAAACAGAATTGCATTAGCATGGTATAATCAGTCAGATATCTAGATCTTATTCTCTAGTGTCTTTCTTAGTCAAATAAGCAAACGCAAAGAGACTGTGTCATTGTCTAAACACCTTTTTTGTTCTTTTCACTGATGACCACTTTCATCAAAATGACTTCTTATCATCTTTTTGAGTTATACATTGAATCTCAATTCTGTTGTTTTATAAAGTGTGGTCCCTGGCTATCATAGGAAAGGGGACACAGCAGTCATTGGTATTCAAAGTCCTGTTAAAGGACTGATTAGAGGAGCCAATTGCACTTATTAGTAGGACATTAATATAAGATGCTGTGTAGATTCTCATTTGCCTAAATGTTCCGGATTGGTTAATGGGGGATGTGGAGAATCAGCCTTAGAAAAGTGATCCCACAAGTGGTTCTAGCTTCAGTGCCTGTACCTGAATTCCCCCACTTCTTCTACACAAATGTCTGAAATGTCACACATTGTGTCTGTTATGTTAATATGAAAAAGGATCAAGTAAGCAGGAAAAACAAAAAAGGTAAATAAACCAGCATGTAGTATGAAATATATTAGTCTGTACTGCGGTCATTAAGTGTCCTGAAAATTTATGATCAGATTCATGTCAGTAGTAAAAAAACATAAAGAAAATTTCAGGACAATGCATCAGCCTCATTATTTTGATGTAAAAGTCAGGAAATGCAAAAAAGTAAGGCTAATAGTCCAGTTTTTAGTGAGTGTGCAGCCCACTTACACAGGGTTGCAGGTCAGGTGTTAAGAGTGTGTATGTCCAGGAAATCAAGTATGGAGTCTCTGCATGTGTGTAGTGCAGTATTGAAAAGCTAAAATTTAAAAATTGGAAGTTGTCAAGTTTGCAGTAATGGTAATAACAATGCAATAGCTGATAATAATAAAAGAAATCCCATTGTACTCCATCAAGTAGTTACCTAAGATAACAGTATGATAGGTTACTGCCAACTGTTTACAACTCACTCCTTATGTAATTTTGCATGTTTGTAAATATATTTTCAAACAGTGCCTATGTTACATTCATGTGGTAGTTGAGTTTACCTCGCTCAATGTAACCAAGCTTATTATTTTGCAAATAGGACTGTTTCTTTTCTATATAAAGCTTGGGTCAGGGCTGAAAAGGGTCAGTAGATGAACCCATCTACCCAGTTAACACATAAAAAAAAAAAAAAATAAAATTAAATTAACATCCCTAGAGCTTTTGGTCTTTTCACTTGTGCAACATTGTTAAACAGTTTGCTGAGTCAGTGGCCGAGTAAAGTCCTGAACTGCTTAATCAATAACAGAATCCTAGTTTATAATGTGGGACCCACACATTGCATGATAAAAATGTGAGTTTCATATGTGAAAAGCTGTGAAAGTTGTAGCTAGTTGTTGAACATTCCAGTGAAAATAATGAAAAAAAACTACATGCAGCTGAATTTGTGCTAGGAGTAAACAGTGTGAAGAAAACTTTTATATCTAATTAAGAAGATACTGTTGCAGAAGAGCTTTTGCAGAGGTGAGTTATAGGGAGTCTAGACAAGAAGAGTCAGCATGTATTGTGGGAGACAGTGAAGGTCTGTTTTCCTTTACATCTGAATAAAGACAATAAAAACAACCTTCTTTATTTCAGATATTTGGTCACATGACTGCAGATGAATTAGAAACCATGGCCTCTGCCATTAATGGCCTCACTGACAGTGAGGGGGTTAGAAACCATGACCATTGCCCGTAATGGGATCACTGAGAGTGGAGGGTTAGAAACAATGCCCACTGCCAATAATGGGATTGCTGACAGTGAGGGGTTAGAAGCCATGGCCAATAATGCGATCATTGACAGTGAGGAGTTAAAAACCATGGACAATGCCAATAACGGGATCATTGACAGTGAAGGGTTAAGAAGCATGGCCACTGCCAGTAATGGTATCACCGACAGTGAGGGGTTAGAAACAGTGGCCGTTGCCAATAATTGGATCACTGACAGTGAGGGGTTAGAAAAAATGGCCACTGCCAATAATTGTATTACTAACATTGAGGGGTTAGAAATCGTGACCACTGCCAATAATGGGATCACTCACAGTCATGGGCTAAAAACTATTGCCACTCCCAATAAAGAGATCATTTACAGTGAAGAGATACAAAACATGGCCACTGCCAGTAATGAGGTCACTGGCAGTGAAGGGTTAGAAACCGTGGCTACTGCCAGTAAGGGGATCGCTGATAGAGAGTGAAGAATTAGAAACCATTGCCATTGCCAGTAATGGAACCACTGATAGTGAGAAGTTAGAAACCATGGCCACTGCCAGTAATGGTACTGGTGCCAGTGAGGCGTTAGAAACTATGGTCAATGCCAATAATTGTTTCACTGACAGTAAGGGTTAGAAACCATGACCATTGTCAGTAATAGTATTACTGACAGTGAGAGGTTAGAAATCATGGCTACTGCCAGTAATGAGATCACTGACAATATGGGGTTAGAAGCTATGGATTGCCACCACCAGTAATGGGATCAGTGGCAGTGATGGGCTAAAAACTATTGCCTCTCCCAATAAATAGATCATTGACAATAAAGAGTTAGAAACCACGGCCACTGCCAGTAATGGGTTCAAGGGTTAGAAACCATGGCCACTGATAATAATGGGGAACACTGGAAGTGAGAATTAGAAACCATAGCCATGACCAGTAATGGGATCACTGACAGTGAGAGGTTAGAAACCATGACCACTTCCATTAATTGGATAACTGACAGTGAGAGGTTACAACCCCCTACCAGTGGCAATAAGTGGATCACTGACAGTAAAGGGTTGAAAACCATGGTCTTTGCCAATAGTGGGATCACTGAGAGTGAGGGTTACAAACCAGGAACAGTGCCAATAATGTGATCACTGACAGTGAGGGGTTAGAAACCATTGCCTTTGCAAATAATGCAGTCACTGACAGTGAGGGGTTAGAAACCTTGGCCACTGCCCAAAATGCGATCACTGACAGTGAGGGGTTAGAAACGAAGTCCACTGTCAATAATGGGATCACTGACAGTGAAGGATTAGAAACCATGACCACTGCCAGTAATGGGTTCGAGAGTTAGAAACCACAGCCATTGCCAATAATGAGGTCACTGGCAGTGAGGGTAAGAAACTATGGCCACTGCAGTACTGGGATCACTGACAGTGAAGGATTAGAAACCATGGCCACTGACAATAATTGGATCACTGACAGTGAGATGTTAGACACCATGATCACTGCCAATAGTGGCATCAAGCGTTATATACAACAGCCACTGCCAATAATGAGATCATTAACACTGAGGGGTTATAAATCATGGCCCCTAACAATTATGGGGTCACTGTCAGTAAGGGGTTATAAACCATGGCTATTGCCAAAAATGAGATCAATGAGAGTGAGGGGTTAGAAACCATGACCACTGCCAATAATGGGATTACTGGCAGTGGAGGTTTGAAACCCTGACAGTGCCAATAATGGGATTGCTGGGAGTGAAGCGTTTGAAACCATTGCCACTGCCAATAATGGGATCATTGAAAGTGAATGATTAGACGACATGGCCAGTGCCAGGAATGGGATCTGCATTGCAACTGCCATTAATTGGTTCACTGACAGTGATGGGTTAGAATCTATGGCAATTGCCAATAATGGGAACACTGACAGTGAGGGGTTAGAAACCATTGTCACTGCAAATAATGTGATCATTGAAAGTGAATGATTAGACACCATGGCCACTGCCAAGAATGGGATCAAGGGTTAGAAGTCATGGACCCTGCAAATTATGAGATCACTGGCAGTGAGGGGCTTGAAACCATGGCCATTGCCAATAATGGGACTGCTGACAGTGAGGGGTTAGAATGCATTGCCACTGCCATTAATTGGATCACTAACAGTGATGGGTTAGAAACCATGACCACTGCCAATAATGGAAATAATGACCATGAGGGAGTTAGAAACCATGGCCTTTGCAAATAATTTAATCACTGACAGTGAGGGGTTAGAAACCATGGTCACTGTCAATAATGGATTCACTGACAATGAGGAGTTAGAAACCATGGCCACTGCCAAAAATGTGATCACTGACAGTGAGGAGTTAGAAACTATTGCCACTACCATTAACTGAATCACATTGAGGGGTTAGAAACCATGGTCACTGCCAGTAATGGGATCACTGACAGTGAGGAGTTAGAAACCATGGTCACTGCCAATAATGGAATAACTAACAGTGTTGGGTTAGAAACTATTGCCACTACCATTAACTGGATCACATTGAGGGGTTAGAAACCATTGCCACTGCTAACAATGGTATTGCTGACAGTGAGGCATTAGAAACCATGGTCAGTGCCAGTAATTGGATCACTGACAAGAAGGGGTTAGAAAACATGGCCTTTGGCAATAATGATATTACTGACTATGAGGGGTTAGAAATCATGGTCAATGCGAATAGTGGGATCACTGACAGTGAGGGATTAGAAGCCATAGCCACTGCCAGTAATGGGATAACTGACAATGAGAGGTTACACATAGGTTCATAGGTAGGTACAAGGCTGTTAGCCCTAGGGCCTATATAAGCCTAGCCAAAAAGGTACCCTGGCCTTTGCCACCCAAGAAAATTATTTTCCTGTACCCCTGTCGAGCAGAGCTACAGAAGTGATTACTGGGGTGAATTTCCTATTTCCCATCCAATCATCAAGGTTTTTCTTGAAGAGTGCTAATGAGGAGCTCTGTTTGACATAGATAGGTAGTCTGTTCCAGAGTATGGGAAGTCTCTGGGACAGGAATCTATCCCTCCAGCATGTTCTATTTATTGTGGTGACAAGGTTTAGGTCCCTAGAGCGTGCAACTTGGAGGGATTGAGATTTCTTTAAGTGGAGCATGTCCAACAGCTCTGGGTTTGACATAGCTTTGTATGTTAGGCAGAGATCGCCTCTGAGTAGGCGATATGCGACAGAGTAAAGCTGGAGTTTTTTGAGAAGGTCTGCATAGAGCATCTGTTTGAGGCCAGTAATCCCCATTTGTGAGGTATTTCTGTGGCCTTTCCAGTTGTTGTAGATGTCTTCTGAGGTACATACCAAAAGGGGCGTTGTACTCTATAATGGGTCTAATGAGTGGGAACAATGACGTCTTTTTTTCTGGATGAGAAACCTTTTGTGATGAGGTGAGCCACGTAGAAGGATTTCCTGACCACTGTGGCGATGTGATTATCAAAGGAGAGACTATTGTCCACCTCTGTCCCAAGGTCTCTTATCACACTTTCGGCATTAAGTAGACTACCACTTATGTGGTAGTTCATGTGTACAGAGTTTTTACCAAAGGGAATGACAATACACTTTTTGGCATTGAGCTTCAGGCCATGGCTTTGACACCAGGCATCTGTCTCAGTGAGGCCCTTTTGTAGTATGTCCACACCGTTAGGAGCTTCAGTTATGGCTCCTAGTTTGCAGTCATCTGCAAACTTTGTTAGCCAAAGACCTTCTGTGTTAGCCTGTACTTCAGAGAAGTAGATACCAAACAGGAGAGGACCCAGGACTGAACCCTGTGGCACTCCACTTGTCACTGGTTTGAAGTCGGATTTGGAGATTGCTACTTTCACAGTGTGGGTTCTGTCCATGAGCCAGTTAACAACCCATCTTGTGACATAGGGATTTATACCTAGTTTAGTGAGCTTATCTATAATTCCAGAGTGCGGGATGGTGTTGAAAGCCTTGGCGAGATCTAGATAAGCTGTGTGAACCACCTTACCCTCATCTATGGCTTTGGTGACTGCTTCAAAGAAATCAATCAGGTTTAGGAGACATGATCTGCCTTTTACAAACCAAACTGGGTAGGGTCCAGAGTTTGGAGATTACCAATGTCTTTGTTCATGAGTTCCATGATGATATGTTCCATGGCCTTGCAGACCAGGCTCATCAGGCAAATGGGGCGGTAGTTCCAGGGGTCCATCGTGGCTCCCCCTTTGTGGAGTGGGATAACCGTCGCGGTGCACCATTCAGTGGGCGCAAAGCCTGAGGTGAGGCTATGATTGAACATAGTACTTAGGTAGAGTGCCAGTTCATTCTGTAGTTCATGTAGAACGCAGCCTGGGATATTGTGTTCTTGGCTTTGGAGAGTGTGCTTTTTACCTGTGCAGCCATGATTACAGGAACTTTGCATTCTTTTGGTATAGAGATGAGCCCTCTAGGGGGTGAGAGGAGAGTAAAGTTAGCACTGAACCTATCTGCCAGGATGTTGGCAATATCAGTTGGTTCTGTATATTTAGTGTGATTGTGCTGTAATTCAGAGAAGATCTGAATGTTGCCATTGAGATTCTTGACATAGCTATAGAATGCTTTGTGGTTGTCTTTAGAATCAGTGGCAATTTTGTTTTTGTAACTAGCTTTGGAGGATTTTATGAGGGATCTCAGCTTCTTATTGAGGTTGACCAGGGAGTTCCTCCAGTCATGGAATTTTACTCTGTTTTTGCAACAGTTTCTTTCTTCTGTTGTAGAGTTTGTTTATGGCAGAGGGCCACCAGATTGGCTTCCTTTTTTTGGAGAATAGCATCTTGGTTCTATTAGGGATAGCATGATCCATACACTCGTGGAAGTGCTTATAAAGTGCATTTGTGTAGGATTCAGCAGTCGTACCTCTATTGTCCATCTACATGGGTGTCATGAAGTTTGCCACTTCTGTCTTAAGAAGTGTGAAGTTGGCTTTGGAGAAGTTTTTTTACTGTGGTTTCCCTAATTGGGGGCGGGATGTGAGATGTGGATGTCTAGGGTGATTAGCGTGTGGTCGGATCTGACCAAGGATGAATTGACCTCTGGTGTGGAACACCAGTTGTCCATGTTGGTAATGACCAAGTCTAGGATATTGCTGCCCCTGGTGGGGGTGTGAATAAGTTGATCCAAGGCGTTGGAATTTATGAATTCCAGAAAACGTTGATCAAAAGAGTTGGTACATGAGTAGTTTTCCCAGTTAATGGTGGGGTAGTTGAAATTACCCATTATTAGGGTGTTGGGTTGTACCCTAATACTTTCCAGTGTATCAAGAAATGAGGAGTGGGAATCCTGGGGCATGGTGGGGGTCTGTAGCAAGCTACAATTTGGATTGCGTTCTTGTCCAGAGTTAGTTGCACTTGGATAATCTCAGATGCATTATGCTGTGCAACTAGCCTGGAGGTGTGGATATCCTTAATGAATATGGACACACCTCCACCTTTAGTGCTTCTTTCCAGGTTAGGTGGCCGAAAGATGTGGTATGAATTATAGCCTGGTAACCAGGGGTGCTCTCTGGAGCTTTGAACCAGGTCTCTGTCACTGCACAGATGTCGATGTTCTCCATTTTAAGGAGTGCCTCGAGTGAGTGCATTTTGAGGTTTAGACGTCTAGCATTGAGTAGCATTACTCTCAGATTTTGTTTGCTTGTACCTGTTACGGTGGTGAATTTGTCATTTAAACCTTACCTAAAAAGGCACTATAGGGGTGTCAAGAGCTTTAGCCAGTATCCAGAATCCCAAGGGTGACAGGTGCAGGCCATATATGGCAACGCATCGTGGTCTGCTGACCATGTCATCCCAGGCAGACAAATACTGGATCCCATTAGAATGACACCAGAAACTTAGCCAATTGTTGAAGTCAGTCATTTTGTCCTTGTACTGTGGTATTCTGGGTGATGGCAGGATGCTACTCAGGGCTAGGGTCATACCTGCCTGGGCTACAAGATCGAAGAGCTCCTCCATGTCTCTTTTCATGTTGTCCAGGGAGGTACGTCTCAGGTCATTCACATCAACATGGACAATGACAGTGTCATATTTCTACTTCTTGTGGAGTGACCTGAGTGCATGCATTATGCGGCGGATCCTGGCACCTGACAGGCAGCTGACAGTAACTTTGTCCTTGTGTAGCCTGGTGAGTGGAACATCAGTGTGCCTGACTATAGAGTCACCTATGACTTGAGTGTTGGATACGTTGTTATGCCTTATGAGCTGTGGTTGAGTGGCACACTGAGTTTGTGGGCTATGTGTCATTTGGCTTGTGTTTGGGGTGGAGTTTGCGTGCGTTTCTGCTTTGGAGGTCCCTGATGCTTGGGCAGGTTTTTATTGAGAGCCTCCGTGAATGTAGGTGTGTGTTTTGTGTTTCTATGTGTGTTTTGGTGGTGTAGGTTTTGAGGGACTATGTGATGAGTGTGGTGTGGTGCAAGTGTTTACCTTCTCATCTTGACTGTCTAGTCCAGTCTTGGGTGAAGAGAGCTTTGCTTCCAGTTTGGCTATATAAGTGCATCTCTCACAGGTTGTAGTGTTAGGTGGTAGGAGGAGAGGGTTGTCTGTATACATGAGGCAATTGCTGCATTGCCCCAAGATACCCAGATTCATCAGTTAGACAGGAGAAATCACCGAGAGCTGACCCTTAGACATGCCTGGATAGGTTCTTATTTATTAAGTACTAAAAACTGCTTTCTTCTAGACAAGTGAGGAAAGTTGAGTGCTGTAGTAATTTGCAGCTTATTTCGTGCTTACAATGAGTTCTGAACAAGTTCTGAGTTTAAAGAATTAGATTTGAGTGCTGAAACTAGAAAACTGGCTAGTTCTAAGAAACAAAATTAAGCTAGAAGGCTTTCCTCCAACACAGAAAGGCTTGAGGGCTCAGAAGCCTACAAACAGTCTAGAACACTTACAGGAAAGGTAGGAACCAAGCTTAAAAAAATTATTTTTCTTTCCCAGATGCTCTTTTTGTACACAGTAGGAGTGCCTAAAATCAGAATATGATGAGTGAGCAAATGAGATAGGCGCAGAAGGAGTATCCAAACAGAAATTTACTAGAGGGGCGGGCAGTTTCAAAGCCACCAAGATTAACACCAAAATAAAACCACGGAGAGTGAGTGGGGAAAAAATAGACTCAAAACTTCCAGTTCAGATAATATTCAGTGCAACACAAATAAATCAGTTAAAATGCTGTATTATTTGAAAACAAGTGCAGATAAAAGGTACTTAAATTCTCTTATACGTCCAGTTGAATACAGCTAGATCTTAGACGGCCAAAGCTCAGGTTTTAAGCAGAAAATATTCCAAAAGTAACCACTTAAATAGGCAGTAACAGAATATCAATGAATGAGACTACCCCTGACTGCAGTTACTGTCTATGCAGGAATTCTAACAGGCAATAAAATCTAGCAAGCACTAACTGAAAAAACAGAGTCAAAACTTCCAGTTCAGTTAATATTCAACGCAACACAAATAAATCCCCTGCCAATAAGGGGATCAATGGCAGTGAAGGATAAATCCATGGCCACTGCCAATAATGGCATCAATGAGAGTAAGGGGTTAGAAACTATGGCCACTGCTAGTAAGTGGATCACTGACAGTAAGGGGTTAGATAACATGTCCACTGCCAGTAATGGGATCACTGACAGTGAGGGGTAAAAAGCATGACCACTGACAATAACGGGATCACTGACAGTAAGGGGTTAGATAACATGTCCACTGCCAGTAATGGGATCACTGACAGTGCGGGCTAAAAACCATGACCACTGACAATAACGGGATCACTGACAGTAAGGGATTAGATAACATGTCCACTGCCAGTAATGGGATCACTGAAAGTGAGGGGTAAAAACCATGACCACTGACAATAACTGGATCACTGACAGTAAGGGATTAGATAACATGTCCACTGCTAGTAATGGGATCACTGACAGTGAGGGGTAAAAACCATGACCACTGACAATAACTGGATCACTGAAAGCAAGGGGTTAGATAACATGTCCACTGCCAGTAATGGGATCACTGACAGTGAGGGGTAAAAACCATGACCACTGACATTAACTGGATCACTGACGGTAA
Organism: Protopterus annectens; assembly: GCF_019279795.1. Classification (NCBI taxonomy): domain Eukaryota; kingdom Metazoa; phylum Chordata; order Ceratodontiformes; family Protopteridae; genus Protopterus; species Protopterus annectens. The sequence continues at coordinate 1,261,217,471 of NC_056732.1, read as the reverse complement.
GGGGTTAGATAACATGTCCACTGCCAGAAATGGGATCACTGACAGTGAGGGGTAAAAACCATGACCACTGACAGTAACGGGATCACTGACAGTAAAGGGTTAGATAACATGTCCACTGCCAGTAATGGGATCACTGACAGTAAGGGGTAAAAACCATGACCACTGACAATAACAGGATCACTGACAGTAAGGGGTTAGATAACATGTCCACTGCTGGTAATGGGATCACTGACAGTGCGGGCTAAAAACCATGACCACTGACAATAACGGGATCACTGACAGTAAGGGATTAGATAACATGTCCACTGCCAGTAATGGGATCACTGAAAGTGAGGGGTAAAAACCATGACCACTGACAATAACAGGATCACTGACAGTAAGGGGTTAGATAACATGTCCACTGCCAGTAATGGGATCACTGACAGTGAGGGGTAAAAACCATGACCAACATGTCCACTGCCAGTAATGGGATCACTGACGGTGAGGGGTAAAAACCATGACTACTGACAATAATGGGATCACCGACAGTAAGGGGTTAGATAACATGTCCACTGCCAGTAATGGGATCACTGACAGTGAGGGGTAAAAACCATGACCACTGACAATAACTGGATCACTGAGAGCAAGGGGTTAGATAACATGTCCACTGCCAGTAATAGGATCACTGACAGTGAGGGGTAAAAACCATGACCACTGACAATAACTGGATCACTGACAGTAAGGGGTTAGATAACATGTTCACTGCCAGTAATGGGATCACTGACAGTGAGGGGTAAAAACCATGACCACTGACAATAACTGGATCACTGACAGCAAGGGGTTAGATAACATGTCCACTGCCAGTAATGGGATCACTAACAGTGAGGGGTAAAAACCATGACCACAGACAATAACTGGGTCACTGACAGTAAGGGGTTAGATAACATGTCCGCTGCCAGTAATGGGATCACTGACAGTGAGGGATAAAAACCATGACCACTGACAATAACGGGATCAGTGACAGTAAGGGGTTAGATAACATGTCCACTGCCAGTAATGGGATCACTGACAGTGATGGGTAAAAACCATGACCACTGACAATAACGGGATCACTGACGGTAAGGGGTCAGATAACATGTCCACTGACAGTGAGGGGTAAAAACCATGACCACTGACAATAACTGGATCACTGACGGCAAGGGGTTAGATAACATGTCCACTGCCAGTAATGGGATCACTGACAGTGAGGGGTAAAAACCATGACCACTGACAATAACGGGATCACTGACAGTAAGGGGTTAGATAACATGTCCACTGCCAGTAATGGGATCACTGACAGTGAGGGGTAAAAACCATGACCACTGACAATAACGGGATCACTGACAGTAAGGGGTTAGGTAACATGTCCACTGCCAGTAATGGGATCACTGACAGTGAGGGGTAAAAACCATGACCACTGACAATAGCTAGATCACTCTCAGTAAAGGGTTAGATAACATGTCCACTGCCAGTAATGGGATCACTGACAGTGAGGGGTAAAAACCATGACCACTGACAGTAACGGGATCACTGACAGTAAAGGGTTAGATAACATGTCCACTGCCAGTAATGGGATCACTGACAGTAAGGGGTAAAAACCATGACCATTGACAATAACAGGATCACTGACAGTAAGCGGTTAGATAACATGTCCACTGCCGGTAATGGGATCACTGACAGTGAGGGGTAAAATCCATGACCACTGACAATAACGGGATCACTGACAGTAAAGGGTTAGATAACATGTCCACTGCCAGTAATGGGATCACTGACAGTGAGGGGTAAAAACCATGACCACTGACAGTAACGGGATCACTGACAGTAAAGGGTTAGATAACATGTCCACTGCCAGTAATGGGATCACTGACAGTGAGGGCTAAAAACCATGACCACTGACAATAACAGGATCACTGACAGTAAAGGGTTATATAACATGTCCACTGCCAGTAATGGGATCACTGACAGTGAGGGGTAAAAAGCATAATCACTCACAATAACAGGATCACTGACAGTAAGGGATTAGATAACATGTCCACTGCCAGTAATGGGATCACTGAAAGTGAGGGGTAGAAACCATGACCACTGACAATAACGGGATAACTGACAGTAAGGGGTTAGATAACATGTCCACTGCCAGTAATGGGATCACTGACAGTGAGGGGTAAAAACCATGACCAACATGTCCACTGCCAGTAATGGGATCACTGACAGTGACGGGTAAAAACCATGACCACTGACAATAACTGGATCACTGACAGTAAGGGGTTAGATAACATGTCCACTGCCAGTAATGGGATCACTGACAGTGAGGGGTAAAAACCATGACCACTGACAATAACTGGATGACTGACAGTAAGGGGTTAGATAACATGTTCACTGCCAGTAATGGGATCACTGACAGTGAGGGGAAAAAACCATGACCACTGACAATAACTGGATGACTGACAGTAAGGGGTTAGATAACATGTTCACTGCCAGTAATGGGATCACTGACAGTGAGGGGTAAAAACCATGACCACTGTCAATAACTGGATCACTGACAGCAAGGGGTTAGATAACATGTCCACTGCCAGTAATGGGATCACTAACAGTGAGGGGTAAAAACCATGACCACAGACAATAACTGGGTCATTGACAGTAAGGGGTTAGATAACATGTCCACTGCCAGTAATGGGATCACTGACAGTGAGGGATAAAAACCATGACCACTGACAATAACGGGATCACTGACAGTAAGGGGTTAGATAACATGTCCACTGCCAGTAATGGGATCACTGACAGTGATGGGTAAAAACCATGACCACTGACAATAACGGGATCACTGACGGTAAGGGGTTAGATAACATGTCCACTGCCAGTAATGGGATCACTGACAGTGAGGGGTAAAAACCATGACCACTGACAATAGCTAGATCACTCTCAGTAAAGGGTTAGATAACATGTCCACTGCCAGTAATGGGATCACTGACAGTGAGGGGTAAAATGCATGACCACTGACAATAACGGGATCACTGACAGTAAGGGGTTAGATAACATGTCCACTGCCAGTAATGGGATCACTGACAGTGAGGGGTAAAAACCATGACCACTGACAATAACGGGATCACTGACATTAAGGGGTTAGATAACATGTCCACTGCCAGTAATGGGATCACTGACAGTGAGGGGTAAAAACCATGACCACTGACAGTAACGGGATCACTGACAGTAAGGGGTTAGATAACATGTCCACTGCCAGTAATGGGATCACTGACAGTGAGGGGTAAAAACCATGACCACTGACAATAACGGGATCACTGACAGTAAGGGGTTGGAAACCACAGCCACTGCTAGTAAATGGATTACTGATAATGAGGGGTTAGAAACAATGGCCACTGGTTATAATGGGATTCCTTAACAGAGAGAAGGCTAACATAGTGGTATCCTAGCAGGACCCAGATAGAAAACACTTCAACTTCTGTATAGTATAAGCTGTAAGCAAAGGTTCTCGTCTTCAAGGCTAATGAAAAACAAACTTTAGAACCATGGAAAAAAAAAAACATAATAAGAAACCATAAACACAACATGGTCAAGCACTTTCATCCCTACAAACTTGGGGCTTCTTCCGACCCTCTACAAACAATTTAAAAATCCCTTAAATAGAACATTTAAAAATCGTGTGATGCCTGAAAGATTACTTAAAGGCACTTAAAAGAGACAAGACTTTCCAACACCATATAAAAGTATGAGAACTTACATTTTATGTTAAAATTATTTTGTTTTGAACAAATAATATAAAAAGTTAAAAAATGGATAACAAATAGAATAATGAATAGCATAATTCTTCCCCTTATTTCAGTGCATTAAAAAACAAGGAGCAAAGCAAATACAAAATGTCTTTGCAAAAACTTGACCTAATAATCCGTGAAAAGTGTGTCACTATATGAAGAGATATCAACAGCACATTTAAAACACAAACTGATTGTGAAAAACGTAGAAAGAAAAACTATAAATCCTTTGCCTTTAGTTGTAAAATAGGTGCAATAGAAACATTGTCATTAAGTCGTGGTAAAACTGTACCATTTAATCTTAATTACCAAATTACTTCTCTTTTTGCAATTCCTGTTTCCCAACAACCACTCTCCTAATGTTCCTCTTAATAATGTCAGTAATGGGATCACTGACATCGAGGGGTTCGAAACCCTGGCTTCTGCCACTAATGGGATCACTGACAGTGAAAGGTTAGTACCTTTGGCCACTGTCAATAATAGATCACTGACAGTGAGGGTTTGGCAACCATGACCACTGTGCCAATAATGCAATCCCTGACAGTGAGATGTTAGAAACCATGTCTACTGCCAATAGTGGGATCACTGACAATAAGGGGTCAGAAATGTCATTTTGTATGGTATCTCTTTTCAGGGCATATTATTGTGAATATTATGTATGAAACTGTTGGACTGAATTATTGTGATTACTAGAAGGGATGTATGTAACAGTTGGATGTTTTTTGTAAATTGTTATACTATTCAATGACAAGCATTTTAGAAATGTTTATTGGGGTTGAGTGCCACATTGCAGCCATTTCCAAATGTCTGTGCAGACGTTGGGTTGAAAATTAGCAGTATACAGTGGTTGGTATTTAGCATATTTGCTTTATGGTTGGAAGGATGCAGTATAACATCCAAATGATTTATGTATGTGCTTTATCTAACTTTTTGGCTTTTGGACTGTTATTTTGAAGTTGGAAGGATTCAGGTTGGGTAAAGGGACACACTGCGTCCATTTTAAATGTTTGTGCACTAGTAGGATCGTAAATCAGCAGTTTATGGTGATCATCATTCAGTGGATGAGCTTTTTGGTCAAAAGGGTGCAATATAATGATATATATACGTCCTTTTTCCAACTTTTTACAATTTTTTTGGTCAACTGCTTTTTGGCATACAGTTCCAATGTAGGTGGTGTTTTTTCAACAAGGGTTGACAGCAATGAAGAATATACACATTTTGGGACACTAACATTGTTATGGACCCATGAATGGAACTTTGTAATGTCATTTTGTATTGTATGGTATCTCTTTTCAGGGTATATTATTGTGAGTATTATATGGTATGTATGAAACTGTTGGATTGAATTATTGTGATTAAAAAAAGGGATGTATGTAACTGTTGGATGTTTTTTGTAAACCATTATTCCATTTGCCATTGATTTAGACATTTTGTAAAGGAGCCACTGCTCTGGTTAAAGAACTAAGTTCTATAATGTGAAGAATATATTAGTTAGGATTTATAGATACTGGACAACTTTGACTATATTCTTGTCTATTTGACTTGGATATGTATTTAGTCAGGTTGTCCCTAAAAAGGAAAGATTTTTCACTGTTAAAATTCTGTAAGATGCAGAAACTGCCCCTCAAATGGTTTATTGGTTGAGATTATTCAGCGTATATTCCTGTTTTTACCTGAAGGGATATATGAAACCACTGGATTGTTGTAGTAAACTGTTACACCTCTTAATGACAAGCATTTTGGAAATTATAGAGCAAATTTTGTAAGTTGTATGTATTTAGTGGATGCCTTAACTAACTTTGATTAATACATTGGGAAATAACAAAAGTTTATAGTTGGGAGTAGACCAATGCGAATAGAATTATTGCTCTTGATTCCTATTTGTATGCACCAAGTATATGATTTAACTAATTGCCACATTTGGAAATAGCAGTGCTTAATTGTATAGGGTGCCAGGGATTTGGATTCCTTGTAAATGGACAATTTATAAAGGGGTTCTTGTTAATGTACAAAGTTTTATACAGTGAAGAATATATAGGCTATGATATATGGTTACATATTATATGTGTTCTGGACACACATTCAGCTTGTCCACAAAAAGCAAAATATCTCACTGTGTGAAGTTTGTAAATATATAACTGCCTTTTGAATGTTCAATTATATGTGAATATACCCTAATTGGGATTTAACAAAACTGGACTGTAGCCATATCATCTGGCATTATCAATGAACCTGTAGGTATGTTTACATTTTTGCTTTGGACAATTTGGGATAATGTTATACTAGGTATGTTTATGCAGTGTCATCTATATGGAGGAAGTATACATAAACCCTGAAACTATTGCTCCAAAAAAATTTTCAGGGCTTTATTGGGCCTTTTGCACCTTGTCTATTCAGTCACCACTGTTGGCTGTTTTTTTGAGCAACATACAGTATAAGTGAACTTTGAAGTGAATCCCTGGACCTTTGCTGGGTGGTTGGTGTGTGGCTGGTTCCTCTGTTTCTTTCCCTTGTTGTGCCTTTATTCACACCATCTGTGTTCTGAGTAGCCTTTCTGTTCATTGTTGTGCAAGTTAGGGGCTTATTGTCATGGATTTGAACAACATACTGTTGGGCCTTTCTGGTGATCGGGATGACAGAGTGTTCGGTCTGAGTTCTAAAATTGATGGCACAACTGAAATAGGCCAGGCTGACACAGTTGACGGCTGTAACTTGCTCTTCAGCAAATTAGGCAAAAATATGAAGACCTTACGCACAAATATTTGGCATCTAAAACTATTCAAGGCTTACCAGAACAGAAATATTACACCGAGGGGACTGAGGGTTAAAATTCAACCATTGGTGGGTAAACCTGATGATATTTTGGTTAGAGAGTGGAATATGGCACAACAAAAGGCATCTATGGCCTTTGTTAACTTATTGACTTCCTATTATGAAAGGATTGTGGAGCAGAATATGAATGATAATGAAAAAGAGAACACAAAACAGGGTAAGGTATCACCTCATATAGAGAAAATAAAGTCCAAACAAAAAGAGGTAGATACTCCAAGACAATCGAAGCCAACCAGGAAACTGCAAATCAGAGTTGAAGTAAAATCCTTTATTCCTTGAACAGTAAGCGCTTTGCTCAGAACGCTTCATCAGAGTTTAATAAAAAGAGTTGTGCTTACTCCACTTAAATATTCAAAACAACCAATAAAACAGTAAAATTGTCACATGAAAACACTTTGGACTAGTACATGAACAATGAATAAAAGGGGATGCCAAGTAGAGAAATATATGCATTATAATAAAACTCTATATGAAAAACACATAATGTAGTGTTTATACATATCTATAATAATGTGTGTATATATAGGAAAATACAAATACATTCATCATGCATCTACATCATTACATGTATATTATCTACTAGCGTCTGAATGGCCTATCTATCAAGAAGGGTTTCAAGGACAATTTGTCATTAAGACCATGTCCTTTATCAGCTCTAAGTTTAATGATCCATTTAACTTCTTCCTTCTCAGTAGTATTATTGATGTTACCTAACCTTTCAGTTACTTGTAAGTGTCCTATAACCATAAAACTGAAAACATGTGTAGACCCATTCTGTATAACATGTCTAGCTAAAGCATTTCCTTCATTTTCCTTGTGAATAGCATAGACATGTTCTCTAATTCTTTCTCTCAAAGTTCTATTGTTTTTTTCCCACATAGAAACTTTGACATTTTTTACATACAGCTAGATATATAACATTTCTAGATCTACAATCTGTATAGTCATTAAACTCATATTTAATATTACTGTCAGGATGTATGAATACATGGGAGTTCATGATAAAATCACATTGTTTGCAATTCCTACAAGCGTGTGTGCCTTTTATAGGTTCATAGGTTCATAGGTTCATACTAGGCTATCTGCCCGAGGGCATTTACAAGCCTAGCCCATAGTTTTGTGGCTTACGCCACCCCTTTAGTATGGGGAACTATACCCATTATTTTGCTGTGCCTCTGTTGAGCAGTGACACTGAGGTAATCCCTGGGGTATATCTGCGATCTCCCATCCATTGGTCAAGATTTCTCTTGAACAAGGCCAGCGAGGTGCTCTGCCTCACATATACCGGGATTTTATTCCACAGCATAGGAGTCTTTGGGTGATGAATCTATCCCTCCAGCACGCCCCTATTAATAGCCGTGTCGAGGTTTAAGTCTCCCGCCTTGTGGCTCTGACGGATCTAGATTTTTGAGGTGAAGCATATTCATCAAATCTGGGTTTGACATGGCCTTGTATGTTAGGCAAAGGTCACCTCTGAGCAAGGTGCGACTGAATAGAGCTGGAGTTCTTTCAGTCGGGCAGCATAGGACAGATGTTTGAGACCCTTTATCCTTTTGGTGAGGAACTTTGTGGCCTCTCCAGCTGCTGCAAGTGTCGGGTCAGATACATTCAATGGGGCATTGTACTCAATCATTGGTCTGATGAGTGATGAGTATAGGGAGACTATGACCTCCCTTGATCTAGATGAGAATCCTTTCATGATAAGGTGGGCAATGTAGAAGGTCTTCCTAACTACTTTAGCTACATGGGTGTCGAATGACAGACTACTATCAACCTGGGTCCCCAGGTCCCTGATAACTTCTTCTGTACTCAGTGGATTGCCACCTATTTGCAGCTAGGGTAACCTTGTTTTTCCCGAAGGGTATGACTATGCATTTTTGGCATTTAACTTTAGGCCATGGCTCTGGCACCAGTTATCCGCTTCTGTGAGACCCTTCTGAAGGATATCTGTGTCAGATGTGTTTTCTACTATGGCCCAGTTTGCAGTCATCTGCAAACTTTGTCAGCCATAACCTCCTGTGTTTGCTTGTACTTGAAAAGTAGATGCCAAACAAGAGTGGGCCCAGGACTGAGCCCTGTGGTACACCACTTGTGACAGGCTTTGAGTCTGACATGGCGCCAGCAACTCTGACCCTGTGGGTTCTGTCACTCAGCCAGTTTGCAACCCATCTTGTGATGTATGGGTTAACATTTAAGCTGATGAGTTTTTCAATGATACCCGAAAGTGGGGTATTGTATCAAAGGCCTTCGCCAGATCGAGGTAGGCTGTATGGACTGCCTTTCCTCATCAATGGCTTTGGTGACTGTTTCAAAAAGTCAACCAAGTTTAGAAGGCATGATCTGCCTTTGACAAAGCCAAACTGGGATGGATCCAAAGTCTGCAAATTCCCTATGTCTTTATTTATGAGGTCCATTATGATCCTCTCCATGGCTTTGCAGATAAGGCTTGTCAAGCTAATGGGCCGGTAATTTCCAGGGTCGGTGGAGGCACCGCCTTTGTGAAGTGGGACCACAGTTGCAGTGCCACCCCTGGGTGATCCAGAGGTAAGACTATGATAAAACAGCTGTCCTAGCTGTGGGTTTAATTCCTCGTTGAGTTCGTGGAGCACACAGCCGGGGACACCATCAGGTCCCATGGATGCTGTGTTTTTGCTTTGGAGAGAGCAGTTCTCACTTGGGCTGGAGATGTTTGGGGGCTGCAATCGCTGGTATAGATATCTCCTTTGGGGAGGGGAGAAGTTTGCACTGAACCTGTCAGCCAGTATGTTTCTATATGAAATAGTCCTATTCCTATTCTTTCTTTCATAGCATAACAAACGTTTGAGGGACTTTGTGTTCTTATAACTAATAGCAGGTCTGTCACCCACTATTTCCTTGATGTCATCATCTAATAGTAGGATATTCCAATTCTTCTTTATTATATTAACAACAGAATTGTTGGTGTTAGTATAGGGAATTGATAACCTTTTTCTCCTATCTCTCATCCTAGTTGGGCGCTCATGCATAATATTGTCATTCTTAATGAAAGGTGGTGCTATCCGCTCACTGCATGTTTCTTGTATCACTAATAGATCCTTATTATGGTAACCTCTATTGATAAATTTGCTGCATGGTAGTAACTGCTGTAGATAAAGCATCATCCTCACTTATGATATGAATGACGATCAATTGATTTTACAATATTCTTATGGATATGTGGAGGGTGCATACTATTTCTATGCAAAATAGCATTCCTTCTACAAGGTTTTTATAAATATCTGTTGTTAAACCACCTCTATCTAAAATTAATGTAACATCAAGGAAATCTATTTTAGTGGGTGATGTTGTAATAGTCAAGACTAGGAAAGTAGTAGTTCCATTAATATACAACATGAACTCTTCTAAAGTTTCTGTATCTCCTTTCCAAATCAAAAAAATATCATCCACAAACGTCTGTAATGTCTAATATTACTTGAGAAACTCATATGTTCTAATATATAGGTGACCTCCCAATACGCTAATACAAGATTTGCATATGAGTTGGCACAAGATGTCCCCATCGCCACACCTTTGGTTTGCAGATAATATTCACCATTGAAGAGAAACACATTATTGTTCAAAACAATCTCCAATAACATAGTAATCCTTATAATGGCATTATTACTCATTCCTTTACTCAGCAGAAATAATCTCAAATAATCTAGTCCTACGTCATTGGGTATACAAGTGAATAGCGAGGCAACATCTAACGTTACTAAAATGTCTGACTGTGGTGGGTCATTATTGCCATTATAGATTGATAAGGTTTCAAGGAACTGTTTAGTGTCTCGTAAGATAGAACTGGTAGAATCTACTATAGGTCTAAGTGTCTTCTCTAAAAAATAGAGATGGTTTCAGTTATCCATCCTACCAAACTATGGGTCTGAGTGGAGGATTGGTCATGGTCTTATGTATCTTGGGCAGGCGTCTAATAACAGGTATAACTGGATTTTCAATCAAAAAATATTTGTATAAATTTTCATCAATGACATCACACATTAGCATGTCATATAAATCTGCATGCACAGAGTTAATCAACCTATTCAAGCCCGGCTTATCTAACTTTACATATGTAGATTCATCCGATAGCATTTCAAGCATGGTGTCATTATAATAACAGTTATCCAACAACACAATTGCTCCACCTTTATCTGCTGGTCTTATTGTTATATTTGCATTTTCTGTAACTCAAATAATGCCATTCTCTTCACTAGATAGATTATAAAATTCAGGTCTCTTTTCATTACTTTCAAAATATTTCAACAAGTCATTTGTGCAAGCTCTTTCAAAGCTTTCTAATAAAGGATGTAAGTTAGGAATAAACACAGATGTTTTTTTAAAAATATTATCTACAGTATTACTTGCAGCACCATTATCAAAAAGCATTCCTAGTGCCACATTTCTAGTAAAATGCTTAATGTCTATTATGAGCTCGCTAACATCCACTTCCTGCAAAGGGATGAAGGATAAGCCTTTATTTAACAACTTACTTTCAAATTCTGTCAGTATATGCTGTGACAAATTAACTACTAAGTCCGTATCACTGGTATTATGTGTTTTTTCATATAGAGTTTTTATTATAATGCATATATTTCTCTACTTGGCATCCCTCCCCCCCCTTTTTATTCATTGTTCATGTACTAGTCCAAAGTGTTTTTCATGTGACAATTTTTACTGTTTTTATTGGTTGTTTTGAATATTTAAGTGGAGTAAGCACAACTGTTTTTATTAAAGTCTGATGAAGCGTTCTGAGCAACGCAAAGCGCACTGTTCAAGGAATAAAGGATTTTACTTCAACTCTGATTTGCAGTTTCCTGGTTGGCTTCATTGTCTTGGAGTATCTACCTCTTTTGTTTGGACTTTATTTTCTATATGAGGTGATACCTTACCCTGTTTTGTGTTCTCTTTTCATTATATTGCTCTTTGTTCACATCGGGACATGACAGAAGAAACCAGAAATATAAATGATGAAGCAGCAGAGTCTACAGCATCTGAACTAACGAAACTGATTTTTGCAGATAATAACCCTTTACTAAAACTGTCATATATGGAATTAGCAAAAGCAGCTAGAAAACACACAGATGCAGGTTTACAAATAGATACCATGCAATTAATGAAGAAATTGGAGGATATTATGAGCAAAATCAAGAATATACAGTGGCAAAAGAAACATATGGAAGCCTGCATTCAATTTAAAATAGTACCTAGAGGGCTACGTATACTTAAAATGCCCACTTTTGGTTCCACCTAACCTGACCTGCTTTCCAAATGGCAACAGCTGAATTTGGAAACTAGCTTTGGATATATGAGACTTTTAATAAAACAATATTCTAATATTGAACAAGAGTTACAACAAGAGGTACAAATCATAGAAAATAAACTGGTCAGAATTTTAACAGATATGCAGAAACGTGATTTTTATGCAGAAATAACTAGTACTTTGCAATCATTAGACCACAAGCTTCTTTTGGCCAAGAAAAAGAAAATGGAAAGAGACTGCTCGGATTTCTCGAGGGGGAATGCATTTTCTTGGCCGAGGGAGTCCTTCAGGAACACTACTATTGAGACACATCATCCCATTGAGACACCCTCACTCATGAGCGCGGATCTAATAACACCCTCTATTTTCTGTGCAGTGACTGCTCTTCCTGTCAGCACTGAACATTCAACTAGAGAATCCAATGTGCACTCTTCTGTAGTTAGCAGTTTTCCAGTAACTGCATCCACTGCTGAACCAGTTGTTCGTAAAAAAACTGTTATAGGTACAGGAAAAGAAACAGGTATACATATGAGGGAAGATTCTACTCTTGTTTTTCCACTCCTTTCAGATGGAACAGAGACAGTCCTGGAGCCCACACCAAAAATCCAGGAAGAGGAAAACCTCAGGAGGACCGTTCGAGTTCCAGAAGAAGGCTCTGAAACCAGTGATACGGACTTAGTAGTTAATTTGTCACAGCATATACTGACAGAATTTGAAAGTAAGTTGTTAAATAAAGGCTTATCCTTCATCCCTTCGCAGGAAGTGGATGTTAGCGAGCTCATAATAAACATTAAGCATTTTACTAGAAATGTGGCACTAGGAATGCTTTTTGATAATGGTGCTGCAAGTAATACTGTAGATAATATTTTTAAAAACATCTGTGTTTATTCCTAACTTACATCCTTTATTAGAAAGCTTTGAAAGAGCTTGCACAAATGACTTGTTGAAATATTTTGAAAGTAATGAAAAGAGACCTGAATTTTATAATCTATCTAGTGAAGAGAGAATGGCATTATTTGAGTTACAGAAAAATGCAAATATAACAATAAGACCAGCAGATAAGGGTGGAGCAATTGTGTTGTTGGATAACTGTTATTATAATGACACCATGCTTGAAATGCTATCAGATGAATCTACATATGTAAAGTTAGATAAGCCGGGCTTGAATAGGTTGATTAACTCTGTGCATGCAGATTTATATGACATGCTAATGTGTGATGTCATTGATGAAAATTTATACAAATATTTTTTGATTGAAAATCCAGTTATACCTGTTATTAGAGGCCTGCCGAAGATACATAAGACCATGACCAATCCTCCACTCAGACCCATAGTTTCGGGTCGAGGATGGATAACTGAAACCATCTCTATTTTTTTAGAGAAGACACTTAGACCTATAGTAGATTCTACCAGTTCTATCTTACGAGACACTAAACAGTTCCTTGAAACCTTGTCAATCTATAATGGCAATAATGACCCACCACAGTCAGACATTTTAGTAACGTTAGATGTTGCCTCCCTATTCACTTGTATACCCAATGACGAGGACTAGATTATTTGAGATTATTTCTGCTGAGTAAAGGAATGAGTAATAATGCCATTATAAGGATTACTATGTTATTGGAGATTGTTTTGAACAATAATGTGTTTCTCTTCAATGGTGAATATTATCTGCAAACCAAAGGTGTGGAGATGGGGACATCTTGTGCCAACTCATATGCAAATCTTGTATTGGGAGGTCACCTATATATTAGAACATATGAGTTTCTCAAGTAATATTAGACATTACACACATTTTGTGGATGATATTTTTTTGATTTGGAAAGGAGATACAGAAACTTTAGAAGAGTTCATGTTGTATATTAATGGAACTACTACTTTCCTAGTCTTGACTATTACAACATCACCCACTAAAATAGATTTGATGTTACATTAATTTTAGATAGAGGTCGCTAACAACAGATATTTATAAAAACCTTGTAGAAGGAATGCTATTTTGCATAGAAATAGTATGCACCTCCACATATCCATAAGAATATTGTAAAAAATCAATTGATACGTCATTCACGTATCATAAGTGAGGATGATGCTTTATCTACAGCAGTTACTACCATGCAGCAATAATTTATCAATAGAGGTTACCATAATAAGGATCTATTAGTGATACAAGAAACATGCAGTGAGCGGATAGCACCACCTTTCATTAAGAATGACAATATTATGCATGAGCGCCCAACTAGGATGAGAGATAGGAGAAAAAGGTTATCAATTCCCTATACTAACACCAACAATTCTGTTGTTAATATAATAAAGAAGAATTGGAATATCCTACTATTAGATGATGACATCAAGGAAATAGTGGGTGACAGACCTGCTATTAGTTATGAAAGAAAGAATAGGAATAGGACTATTTCATATAGAAAAGGCACACACGCTTGTAGGAATTGCAACCAATGTGATTTATTCATGAACTCCCATGTATTCATACATCCTGACAGTAATATTAAATATGAGTTTAATGACTATGCAGATTGTAGATCTAGAAATGTTATATATCTAGCTGTATGTAAAAAATGTCAAAGTTTCTATGTGGGAAAAACCAATAGAACTTTGAGAGAAAGAATTAGAGAACATGTCTATGCTATTCACAAGGAAAATGAAGGAAATGCTTTAGCTAGACATGTTATACAGAATGGGTCTACACATGTTTTCAGTTTTATGGTTATAGGACACTTACAAGTAACTGAAAGGTTAGGTAACATCAATAATACTACTGAGAAGGAAGAAGTTAAATGGATCATTAAACTTAGAGCTGATAAAGGACATGGTCTTAATGATAAATTGTCCTTGAAACCCTTCTTGATAGATAGGCCATTCAGACGCTAGTAGATAATATACATGTAATGATGTAGATGCATGATGAATGTATTTGTATTTTCCTATATACACACATTATTATATATGTATAAACACTACATTATGTGTTTTTTCATATAGAGTTTTTATTATAATGCATATATTTCTCTACTTGGCATCCCCCCCCCTTTTTATTCATTGTTCATGTACTAGTCCAAAGTGTTTTTCATGTGACAATTTTTACTGTTTTTATTGGTTGTTTTGAATATTTAAGTGGAGTAAGCACAACTGTTTTTATTAAAGTCTGATGAAGCGTTCTGAGCAACGCAAAGCTTACTGTTCAAGGAATAAAGGATTTTACTTCAACTCTGATTTGCAGTTTCCTGGTTGGCTTCGATTGTCTTGGAGTATCTACCTCTTTTTGTTTGGACAGAATATGAATGATGTTAAAAGATTGTGTGAGGAAGTGAAGGATTTTGAGGGCCAGTCACCATACACTTACAACTTGAGCAAAGTCTCTAGGGAGCTTTTATCATTTGAAAACCAAACAAAAGAAAAGAAGTTGCGCAAATTTAACAGGGATGTGGAGGATTATGACAAGGGCAGGCCCTTTGAATCCCAGAAGAGCGTTAGGTTTACAGAGGGTAATCAGTATGGGTCACATACCCATAGAAAAAAACCTCGCTCTATTCTTAAAAAAACAGGTCATGCTTTTAGCACTTCAGGAGAGGAATCCTCGGCTACTGACACTGATAGCCTTTATGTCAGTGATTCCCCAGAATCTAAGAAGGGGCAGGTTCAGGATCACTCTTTAGGGGTAGGACACACAGGGGGGATGCAAGCCCAAGGGTAGACACTATAGAAAATCTGTTACAATCAATGGTGAAATAACTACTGAGTATTCCAATGTACACAATATTTCAAAGCATACATTGTCTTCTGATGAGACTCAACTTCTCGATAAAGGGTTGAACTACATTCCTGGCTTTTTCATTGATGAAAATTATTTGGTTAATCACATTACAGCTTTTTGTAGAAAACTGAATTTGAAATTATTTTTTGGTACACAGGATGCACCTCAAAGATCTAGTGAATTTCATTTTCATAAATCCAGTTTCACTCCACCTATGACTACACGTGTCCATCTTTCAACAAGCAGTTCTGAAGGATATACATTTTAAGTTGCATCCTTTTCAGGTATTGAGACATAACTTGTCCAAAGGGGAGCAACATGCAGTTAAGGAACTCCAGGGAAACACTGAGATTACCATCCTACCGGCTGATAAGGGTGGGGCAATAGTAGTCATGGATTCCAGTTATTACTGGGCTGAGGGAAATAGGCAACTTACTAACCCTCAGCACTATATGAACATGCCTATTGACCCCACCCCTAATTTTAAGAAAGCAATTGATGAATTTTTGGAAAAAGCGGTGGATGAAGCTATCATCAGTGAACGAGTTAGACAACATCTTACTGTAAGGGAGCCTGGTAAGCAATACCTATACCTTCTTCCCAAAATTCACAAAGATCTTAATAAACCCCCTGGAAGACCGATTATGTCGGGAATAGGTTCTCTTTCTGAGCTTTCATCTATGTTCTTGGCCCAATATTTACAGCCATTATTGCAACATGTTAGAGCTAGAATTAAAGATACAACTGAATTCCTACAGATAGTGTCAGATTCCCTGTTAGAGCCCAATTTTTTGATGTGCACTCTAGATGTCAAGTCACTTTATACCAGTATTCCTCACTGGGCAGGCTTACAAGCCTTGGAGCACTGGCTTAACAGGGTAGCACTTTATACTCCAGGATTCAATACACTGCTTGAATGCTTGACAGAACATGTCTTAACCAAAAATGTCTTTTATTTCAAGGATGATATGTTATTTGCAAACCCAAGGTACAGCTATGGGGGCATCTTTTGCCCCTATTTATGCTGATCTGTTTATGGGTTATATAGAAGAACAGATCATCTACAATGATGACTATAACATTTTTTTGTCGGAAATTGACATATGGAGAAGATTCCTGGACGATTGTTGGCTAGTCTGTCGAGGAGACATTGGCTATCTTATGGAATTTGTGCAATATATTGATGAAAACAAGTGGGGTATGTAATGTACTTTAACGTACAGTAGGGAGGAAATTAATTTCCTTGATGTTAGGATTTTGCATCTTTCAGATCACACATTACGCACCTCAGTATATAGAAAATACCCACAATATAATAATCTGTTGTATGCGTCTAGCCTACATCCTAGACACACTATCCGGAATATCCCAAAGTCTCAATTTCTGAGAATTAGAAGAATTTGTTCTTCTGAAGAAGACTTTCATACCTCTAAACAGGATCATATTAACAGATTTTTTGAAAGGGGATATAGAGGGAGTGATGTTATTGGAGCTAGCAATTGGGATACTAACCAACAGAGATCTGAACTGTTGCAATATAGACCTAAAGAGCAAAGACAGGTGTCAAATACTATATGAATAGTAACAACATATGGCAGGAATGTGGGTTTATTGAAAAATGTAATTCATAAACATTGGAATATTCTTACATCCAATGATGAACTGGGCTCCATTTTATCTTGGAGGTATCAGTTTTCTTTTTGAAAAGGAAAAACCCTGGGTTCTCACTTTGTCCATTTCAAGAATATCCATAGGGGGGATCAGGAAGGACAACAACTAACAATCACAGGAGATAGACTTGTGGGCTCATATTCGTGTGGACATTGTGTATTCTGCAAACACATGCTTAAGACTAAACAATTTACAAGTAAAACCACAAGCCTATTTTTTGATATACGATTTTTCGCTAATTGTGGGTCGGACCGGGTGGTTTATTTGGTCAGCTGCACTTGCTCTGCCTTTTATGTGAGGCAGCCATCTTGATCTTTGCATTGTCGCATGTCTGAACATCTAAGTGACATACGAAACCAAAGAATCACAAATCCCCTATACAGACATTCTCAAGTACACACTACAGCTAGGCATACTTTTGCAGTAATTGATAAGGTCATGGGCAATAGAGCCTTTAAAACAGGATGGCACTCTATTTTGAATCAAAAAGAAAGGAAATGGGTTATTAAATTGGGGGGGTTATTCTCACCTAGTTTGAATGACAAAATGTGATGTATTCATTTATCTTTCTTTTTGTATTTTCAAAGGTTTTTTGCACTAATTATGGTGGAAGTGATGTCAGAGGAAATGATGGGACACTGTGTTTTTAAATCATTCAATATGTTTATGGATATCACTGATGAATGCTTCTTGCCAAAACCGGTCTGGAATGTGATATTATTAAAGTACTATTTTGGTCCTTATGGTGCTGGCTTTCTTTATTGAGTATCCAATGAGGGGTCAGAAACCATGGCCACTGACAGTACTGGGATCACTGACAGTGAGATGTTAGAAACCATGTCTACTGCCAATAGTGGGATCTCTGACAGTGATAGGTTAGAAACCCTGGCCACTTCCAGTAATGGGATCACTGATAGGGAGGGGTTTGGCACCATCCCAATCACTGAGAAAAGTCCTTTTAGGTGGGAGAAGGAAACTAATGTGGCTATGGTGATGGAATCTTTATTATGTCCTGGTCAGGTGCACAAGATGAAAGAACTGAGAGAGTTGGGTTCCTATATTATTGTAAGGGGGACTGTGCCCTATTTTTAAATTCCAAATTGTGTTCTGATGATGGATGCCCATGGTGGTGCAGTGGTTAGTGTTGTTGCCTAACAGCAAGAGGTTATCCAGTTTGATTCTCGGCTCGGGTGCCTTTTATGCGGAGTGTGGATGTCCTCCCTGTGGTTGTGTGGGTTTCCTCCAGGTGCTCCGGTTTCTTCACATATTCCAAAGACATGCAGTAGGTGGATTGGACACTCTAAACTGGCTGTAGGTGCGAGTGCATGTGAGTGATACGGATGAACTACCATGGCAGAGCTAGCCACCCGTCAGTGTAAACCTTGGCTTGAGATGATTGTCACTGTTGAAGTGACACTCCAACCCCATGTGCAACAATGGGAAAAGGGGTTGAGGATGGATGGACTGATGGATAAAGAACAGCAATTTATTTTAGATTAATTAATACAAAATAACCATACAAAGGTACTGTAGATCACTTTATTTTAGAGACTGGGATCACTGAGCAATCTGTTATTTTTGTTGCAGGCAAATCATCATCATCATCTTCTTAAGGCTGTTCCCATTAGGGGTCACCACAGCGGATCATCTGTTTCCATTTCTTCCTGTCCACTGCATCATGCTCTTTCACACCAACCGCCTGCATGTCCTCTCTCACCACATCCATAAACCTTATCTTAGGCCTTCCTCTTTTCCTCTTACCTGGCAGCTCCATCCTTAGCATCCTTTTCCCAATATACCCAGCATCCCTCCATAGCACATGTCCAAAGCAACGCAATCTTGCCTCTCTTGCTTTGTCTCCAAACTGTCCAACCTGAGCTGACCCTCTAATATACTGATTCCTAATTCTGTCCATCCTAGTCACACCCAGTGCAAATCTTAACATCTTTAACTCTGCCACATCCAGCTCTGACTCCTGCCTTTTCGTCAATGCTACCGTCTCCAACCCATATAACATAGCTGGTCTCACTGCCCTCTTGCAGACCTTCCCTTTCACTCTTACTGGTACCCGTCTGTCACAAATCACTCCTGACACTCTTCTCCACCCATTCCACCCTGCCTGTACTCTCTTCTTTACCTCTCTTCCACACTCACCATTACTCTGAACTGTTGATCCCAAGTACTTAAACACATCCACCTTTACCAACTCTACTCCCTGCATCCTCACCATTCCTCTACCCTCCCTCTCATTTACATACATATATTCTGTTTTAGCCCTGATGACCTGCATTCCTCTCCTCTCTAAAGCATATCTCCACCTCTCCAGGGTCTCCTCAACCTGGTCCCTACTCTCACTACATATCACAATGTCATCTGCAAACATCATAGTCCACGGGGCCTCCTGTCTAATTTCATCTGTCAACCTGTCCATCACCACTGCAAATAAGAAAGGGCTCAGAGCTGATCCTTGATGTAATCCCACCTCCACCTTAAATGTATCTGTCACTCCCACTGCAGTCCTCACCAATGTCACACTACCCTTGTACATATCCTGTACCACATACTTCTCTGCCACTCCCGACTTCCTCATACAATACCACAACTCCTCTCTAGGCACCCTGTCATATGCTTTCTCTAAGTCCACAAAGACACAATGCAGCTCCTTCTGACCTTCTCTGTATTTCTCCAACAACACTCTCAGAGCAAATATTGCATCTGTAGTGCTCTTTCCTGGCATGAAACCATACTGCTGATCACTAATCATCACCTCCCTTCTTAACCTAGCTTCCACTACTCTTTCCCATAACTTCAAGCTGTGACTCATCAGTTTTATCCCTCTGTAGTTACTGCAGGTATGCAGATCACCCTTATTCTTAAAGATAGGTACCAAAACACTTTTTCTCCACTCCTCAGGCATCCTCTGACTTTCCAAAATTTCATTAAACAATCTGGTTAAAAATTCCACTGACATTTCTCCTAAGCACCTCCATGCTTCCACTGGTATGTCATCTGAGCCAACAGCCTTTCTATTCTTCATCCTCTTCATAGCTGTCCTTACTTCCTCCTTACTAATCTGCTTCACTTCCTGATTCACTATCCCCACATCATCCAACCTTCTCTCTCTCTCATTCTCTTCATTCATCAGCCCTTCAAAGTTTTGTTGTAGGCAAATAAAATGTAATTATCAGTAATAGGACATGTTAAAAGTAACCACCTCTTCAGAACATATAAGCAGAAGATTCACACACAGATGCTATTTGAACTGTGCAGTGTATTTAGACAGAAACATCAAATTAATTCTTATTATTACAAAATTCCTTTTAAATATCATTTGAGCTGTGCTGTCTGAATATCATCAGTGACTACTTAGTCTGAGTATTTAGAATCATAAGAGAGATAAGAGAGGTACCAGACCTCCTGCAGTTCACTCAGGAAGCCAGATTCCTGAACTAAACCTGCTACTACATAAATGTCGGTTTAGGCTTTAACTAAAGAGGCATTTACTCATGTGTTCTGTGAAACGTGTTTCTGAACTCCAAAGCATGACATGTGGTTGAATACCAGTGTATTCCATATGTACTGGCTCCCTATTGGAAATTCGAGACTTGATAAAATCAGTCCCTCAAGTATGAAAATTGAAGTGCAATTTAGCAAAGTAACACCAAACTTCAAAAGTTGGTTACTTAAGTGCTTTTTGCAGGGGGGTAACACTCCACCTCAGAAACTACAGTATGGAGATATGGTAGCATCAAAATCACTGAACTTCAGAGAAGAAGGAATACTCCAAGACATAGCAGTTTCAAAGTTAGAATGCAATTCCCCATAATTACCCGGAAATCCTTACAATTCCTAGATCACAGTTACGGTCCTTGGTCACGCAAAGGGAACTCCTTATGCACACATACACACACACACACTCAAACACATATATGCATAACAAACTAATAATGTATCTAGAAAACAAAAATCTAGGCCAACAGTATGCAAATGGGGGAAAAGCAATAACATGAGCACAAATGCAAAGGAACTTGAGAGTAGTTCCATCAATTAATCTAAAAATAAACAAGTAATTCAAGAAAGCAATAAGGAAGGCCAGTAGAATATTGGGACGAAGTGGAAGATGCCATCAGTGGAGGGTGGCCTAATAGTTAAGGTGTTTGCCTTACAAACACAAGGTGCAGGGTTTGAGTCTCACAAGGGATAATTGGCTAGGCTTAAAATGGCTCGCAAGGGCAGTTAGCTTAGTACTAATCTATGAACCTATGAAGAGGCATCAGCAGCAGAAAGCAAGTTTTTATCTCTCACTTTAAACAGCTGGCAGGTATTGTTCTACAATACTGGATATAGTTCTGAAGAATTCATTTTCTTTGCAAGGGTATAGAGAGGACAGAGACAATTCAGAGAAGGGAAATAAATATGATGTAGTGTCTGCACCTCAAACCGTATAAAGGGAAAATCTAAAATAACTTAGCATATGAAGTTTCATAGAAGAAGGGGAGCATAGAAAGGGTTACATTACAGAAACATCTATGTACTTAAAAAAAAATCAAGTTAGTCCAAGAGAGTACAATCTTTGTTTTAAAGCAACATATAGAAATCTATAGAGAAAGAATGTATTGTTCCAGAAAATAAATGCAAGGAAGCATTTTTTTACAAAAAGAGTAGTGAATTATTGGAATTGCTTTCATAAGTGTGCAGTATTATCATAAATACTGAAGAAATTAAATAATATATGGGGCAAACAAGACAATTCTTACAAGTGGTGTAAAAATATTATGTTGCTCAGCACAGTAAGCTAAATATAAATATCTGTGCATATTTTTGGCCACAAAACACTCCCATAAAAAATGCTACCTCTTTTAAGTATCTTTGCATTTGGTTTCATCCCTCCCTTACCTTTTCCCTTCATCTTGGCTACAAAAGGAAAAAGGTTAAGTCTGTTCTATCTTGGGTGAGTAAAATCTTATCCTTTCTTACTAAACTCCAGAACAGACATAAGCAAAGGCATTCTAGTTTCATAACTTGAATGCAGACTCCCCCCATACATAGCCTTCACACACATTCATTCAGTAGCCAATACAATTTCTCACTATATTACACAGTCCCTTTAAAAGGAACACCACAAGAACACACTGAAAAAAAAAAACAGTCTCCCTTTTTAGCAAACAGTTGACCTTCTCTTATGATTCTAAATACTCAGACTTCTAGTGCACCAGAACTTCTGTCCCTTAGCAGCTAAGCTAATTAGACCGTCTTCCTTACTCAGCTCCAGAATCCACAAAAAAACTTTCCCAGTGGAGCCACCCAAAACTAAACCTAACTCCACTGTACAGATAACTGGCTCTATATACTAGGTCCAATCTCTGGGAAAGCATTTCCCCAGTAATATAGGCCAGTTCATTATACCTTACACTTAGGAGTCAACCAAAGTCCCGCATTCTCTTATCTGTGACTGCCTATGTTTCAGATCCAGCCATGTCACCTTACCCGAACTAAATCAGTTTGTCTTTCTTCTACTAGTAACACAGCCTTCATATGGAATGTTGTACTGCAACAATATATACTTCTCATTCACATATTTTGCTTAACATAACTTCTCCTTCCAGGTACTCACAAACTCCATTTATGGCTGAAAAGCATATGTCAGTCAGTCCACTGACCTGCTTTCCAAACCTAATTAATGAATAAATAAAGTTTCTTATTTTCCCACTTAGACAACACACAGCTGTGGTTAAGTTACAGACACCTCACTTTCTACATTAAGTATGTCCTAATTCATTGTAAATAATGTATTCTACAATTATATGTACTCTTCATTTTTGTTAGCTGCTAACGGTATGTTACAGATGTATATTTTCTTTATACTATTGCTATTTCACTAAATGTAATTGTGACTGTTTTTTTACTTCTGGGCTGAGACTGAAACTGGCCATTTATAATCAGCGCTATACCTTAGGAAGCACATTTTAAATAAAATAAATTAAAATAAACTCTGTAGCTTAGTCAAACAGGGAGGGAAATGAACAGACTTGATAAATCACATCATTATATTCCAATAGCCAGTTATTAGGAATCAGTTACAGTTTTATGTTGGATTCGGCAGTGTTTTCTGTAGAGTGGGAAGGCAGAACATATAAGCAGAAGATTCGCACACACATGCTATTTGAACTGTGCATCGCATCAATATATTTACTTTCTCCAGCTTATAAAATGTCTTTTCCCAGCTGGAGCTCCTCAACTTTATTCATCTTACTCTTTCCAATGTTCTTGGTGGAATACTTGATTTGGGATATGCTCAGCCAAATGATTAGATGAAAAAACCTGTTCTGGACTTCGACCATCAGTGACATTTTTATGCAGCAGATTTTATTATGTTAGAGATTTTTCTGTTAAAGTGATTGAAATGCTGAGATATATTTTTCCAGTTATGAAAATTTTATAGAGTTTAAGCTACGTTTGTTATTACTGGATACATCCCATGGGGGTCTTTGCTTAAGGTTTACAGATGGTAGTTTAATCTCTTGCTGTGTTAGGTAAAGTGCATACTTATAAACTGCAGAGTATTTATCTATTCTTCCATGGACTGATGTTTAGTTTTAGACTTTGAAACATCTGAACAATGGCGTTACACAACACCCAAACTCTTGTCATACTGCATGGTGTAACCTATTATGCACATCTTTTTCTGATTATTTTTTCTGTTGCATAACATTTCTTTTGAGAAAAGTTATCAGCATATTTAAAAAAAAAATCTGTAAAAATAACACAGAATAAAAAGACTGCATTTTGCAGGTTGACTCATTCCTGGCATTTAATCAGAGCTATTACCATAAATGAATCTGTAGAAAAGTCTATGCAAAAACTGCTTATCTGTGACAGAAATAATGTAGTTTGAACTTTTACTTGTTCTTTCCATCCAGGGAAAATAAGCTTGCATCTACAGTATGAAACCTATCTGCACAAAATGTACCACCTTCCTGATCTATAGTTTTTCCCTCTTTCATTGATTACTACCTCATCTCCTCAGCAGTTTGCAAATGCTTCTCACCCCCCCCCACCTAATCTTTACCGCATACACTGTAGTTAACACTACCTTCTCTTAATTCAGTCAAATGATCAGTATGCATGAGCATAAAGTTTTCCACAAGAATCACCCACTTTGATTTCTAATAAATATCCCTTTTGTCTCTGGCTTAGGATAAAGCAACCCTTTTTGTTCAGACTTACTGTCTCTTCATTCTTATTTAACCTTGGTGTATAAAGTAAAAAAAATAAATAAATAAAAATAACATTTGACTATATTCAAATATTGGCTGCTCTTGGACTTCGTATGTCATATGTAAATGCTTATTCCTATGTGAAGAATTTGCATCAGTTAGTACTTGAAATATTGGGCTTAAACGTTCCTCTCACTTACTGTAAGCATCCTTTATTGTACAACAGTGTAGCTGCTTTAAAACCATCCTTTATTGTACAACAGTGTAGCTACTTTAAAACCATCCTTTATTGTACAACAATGTAGCTGCTTTAAAACCATCCTTTATTGTACAACAATGTAGCTGCTTTCTGATCGCTGTCAAGTTTATCCAGTCTTCAGGTTTTGGTCATCACAGGTGAACATTTTATTTAACCAGCTTACTTATTAGGATAACAGATAATCAATAAATCAGTACATCAGTCAGTCCATGGCTTCATACTGGGCGTATGTTCAAATATTCACCTAACTATAGCTGCACAGACTCAGACACTTTGAAACTCCAACCTCTCATGGGAGAAACAAAGATATATTACTTGTACGGCAATATGCATTACACAAATGGAAGCTGTGGGATTCATACTGTGGTCTCTCAAGCTTAAAATCCACAGTCTTAACTCATAGCTTTATGCCACTTCTTTCTGACCTCAATACATAGCCAGAATCAAAGGAAGCATGTTAGAAATGTGATGAAAAGTAAACAGAAAGCAGCTTTATATGAAACTAACTGTATGAAACTGTATTTGCAGTAAAACAGAATGGTGTTTTCAACATGAGGAGCACAAACATCATAACTCCATACATGGGGGTACATTCTCATTTAGCCTCAAATCCAAATATAAATATCTATTTCTTAAGCTGCTGTATCTTGAGGGAAAGGGACATGTCCTCTAGTGCAGTTTGACCTGGCAAGGGCAATTTGTCAAATTTGACAGTGAAAGTATCAGTCTCTGAAACATGTTTCAACCAAGCATCATGCATTTATCCCATATATTTATTACCTGTCTGTATAATATTCTGTAACACTGTTTTTACTTTAGTTCACTGCCCTTTTTTGATTTAAGAGTATTTTTATTACTCTAAAAATTCTGAAGCTCATAAATAAAGATATCTGAATACTGTCCCGGTACTGTATTTGCTAACCACAATACCGAGAAAATTATGTTTGCTTGCTGCTGATTTGATATCTCATCTTTATAGCTCCTGCAGCAATATAGTTTGTATCTGAGTTCAAATCCCAATTGCATCGCAAAATTAAATTGTTTTTCTTACATTTCTAGTTTTACATTCATCTAATGTCTGATTGATCATGTAATTATTTAGCAGGGAATGTGGTTAATTGTTGAAAGATATGGATTTTCCAGGTGTCTGTACTTCACAAATTCATTGTGCATTCAACCTGTACTCCAGAACACTTTTCTATAAATGAAGCTTCTTAAATACTGAGCATAAGTTCCCTTCAGAGACATGAAAGTCAGACTTGTGCATGGGCGATGCTGACGTTTTAAGGATCGAGGTCCAGTGGGACACTTAATGACCAGAATATGGCATTTTAAAAGTCTTTTGACTGTTTAGTATGATAAAAGAAGTATATATGTCATATGAGCTATATATAATATTAAGCTGTGACAAATTAAAAATAATTATGCAGGAAGTTTATACAGAATTATAAATTAAGCTAGTTTTTTTCTTTACTCGATTTCAAAGTCTGAGTGGGGCATACTTACATCTGAATGCATGATGTTTGAGTGTACATATAGAGGGCATGTTGGAACTTGAATGACAATGGGGAAATGGGGAGATAAGAAGTAACAGGCAACATTAGTAAAATACCGTGTCTCCTGTATGGTATTTGAGTACTGTCAGTACTCACACATTGTAGTATTGAATGATATTGAACAGTACTCCAGTTGCTGAATAGCAAGAACTCTGGTTTTAGTCTGTTTCTGGTCATAGTCCTGACTGCCCACTGAGTTTGAAAGTTTGGAAGTAGCCAAGGTACGTAGCTTGGCAATGTCCAAATTCAGAATATAAACTACACAGTGGGTGGCCATGGTCAATAATAGACTGAAACCATGAAGTCTATGCTTCTGCTTTGTTTGGCATGTCCTGGTATGCCGGGGTCAGTAAGCACTGGTTTCTGAACTGGATTAAAGGATAAACACCCACACACACACACACACAAAACAATAGACTTTTGCTACCTAATCTATTATGAGTTTTCAATCTTACTAGTATTTCAGGTGTAGAAAGATAAACCAAACATGTAGCTATAGAAACTGTGCCATTATTAGAGTTTCACTAGAAAATTCAGCAACAAAAACAATGCCGGCATTTTATAAAAATAGTGATGTTTGTTTTAGTACTGTGACCTGAGAAAAGTTGTGGCAGGACTCTAAAGGGTGTAAATCTGATCCAAGATATACAGTCAGCTGTTGAATAATTATTCTTTTAAGGATAACAGGGTGAGGTAAAAAAATAAAAAAGCAATATATTGATAACACCAGGAGAAGCATTTTACAGAGTCATAAGCCTACTTGTTCTTATCATGGAAGTGATTTTGCTGTACAGCATAGTAGCTTGGAGCTCTGTTTGATCAAGGATAAATAGCTGTTCTGCAGCTTGCATAATTTGGTTTTGGGTAAACCCTCTGGCATGTGTTGTATATTTCATCATGGGGAGCCATGGATTGCTATGTATTACTACAAATGTGAGCTGATGATAAGGGCAGGGAGGTGTGAAGGCTGTGTGAAGAGCTCAATGGTGAAGTTTTCATTTATTTATTTATTCATTTAGGATTTGTTAACCTGGTAGGTGGAGTGGTCAGAGGACTCTTTTCATTTGCATCCCAAGACAGTGGGACAAGACAGTGCATTAACAATAGATATTACGACAAATGCAAAATATGAATATCACAGTGAAGTTTAGTTAATACTAACAATATACAATACATTATGGATGGTATAAAAATTGCATAATTAATACAACTAAGGTGAGCAGACAGCACAGCAGTAACTTTTTAAGCTGATGCAGAGAAGAAGCACATGGATTAGACTACTATGAAAGAATACAACCAGAATGTACCCTAAAGTGGGGCAAATTAGTTGCAAAAGTGACGAGTCATAGCTTTTAGTAAGGAGATAAAATTAGCAGCTGTAGAAAATGTAGCATACAATGTTGTCAGTTTTACCCTCTCCCAAAGTTGTAGCACAGAATGCATACCCAAGTTACCCTTCTCTCTTTCAAAATTATAGCACGTAATGCATACCCAAGTTACCTCTATCTCTGTAAATCTTATAGCACAGAATGCATACCCATGTTACCCCTCTCTATATATATAAATTATAGGACAGAATGCATACCCAAGTTACCTCCCTCTCTGTCAAAAATTATAGCACAGAATGCACCCCCAAGTTACCCCTCTCTCTCCCAAATTTATAGCATGGAATGCATACCCAAGTTACTGCTCTGTCTCCCAAAATTATAGCACAGCATTCATACCCAAGTTACCCCTCTATATATATAAATTATAGCACAGCATTCATACCCAAGTTATCCCTCTATATATATAAATTATAGCACAGCATTCATACCCAAGTTACCCCTCTATATATATAAATTATAGCACAACATTCATACCCAAGTTATCCCTCTATATATATAAATTATAGCACAGCATTCATACCCGTTACCCTCTATATATATAAATTATAGCACAGCATTCATACCCAAGTTACCCCTCTATATATATAAATTATAGCACAGCATTCATACCCAAGTTACCCCTCTATATATATAAATTATAGCACAGCATTCATACCCAAGTTACCCCTCTATATATATAAATTATAGCACAGCATTCATACCCAAGTTACCCCTCTATATA
>NC_056732.1:1261176495-1261183995 GCF_019279795.1 Protopterus annectens | reverse complement strand
CAGCCTTCATTGCCTAACTTTGTGACTATGAGCAAGTCACTTAACCAGATGCATCTCCTAGACTAAGTCTGAAATGGTCCATAGAGATCAGTGCTCTACTTCAGAAAACAAACAAATAAATAAATAAATGACGTCACATAGGCTGATGCAAGACACCTTTCAGTTTGCTTTCCATTACTACATCTTCGACCCCCGCCCCCACCAGTTACAGTTAGTGGCATTTGGTATATCTGTTCTCCACCGAAGGATATTCCAAGCACATTCCGTACTCTTCTTGTAAAACAATGTTTATAGTTAGAATGCTTGTTTTCTCTCCTAGCTATTTTCTTCATGATCTCAGTGTAGTTTGGACCATAGACTGCTGTTATCAGGTTGACACTGCCCCAGCTGTACAGCACCTGAATATTTTTTTACTAGATTTAGCTTCCTGAGTACCATTTATCTTGCAAGCCTTATTGTTCCTCTAAGCTGTATTTCCCTTCATAAAAGTGCTTCTTTTGTTTATAATTACTTCTGCTTGAAGGCATTCCATATTTCAATTATTTCATAACTCTTTATGCTGAAAATGTGATTATAGCTTAAAAGTAAGTTTATGGTTGTACACTTTTAATTGATACTTCCATCATTTAGGTACAACAGTTAAACATCTATATAATTTGGTTACATTTTAAACTGTCTACTGTAACAGTAAAGTGTAAAGAATTCACTGCAACAAAAATGAAACTTAGGTGGAGCCTGTGCTGGTGATGGAACTGTGGTTCAACTCACTGTCCATGTTTCCCAATGCTATCTACATTTATTTTGTGAATCTGGAGAAGGCATAGGGCCCCATACCTCAGAATGTCCTGTGGGAGGAGATGCAGATATGTTGTGTTCCAGGGTTGCTACTGTTGCTGTATGCTGTTCACACCATGCACTTGAAGTAAAAATGTTGCCCTCTTATGCTCAAGCGACAGCTGAGCTTGAAGCAATTAGGGTGAAAATCAACACCTTCATATCAGAGGCCATGTGGTTCTTGGAAAAGCATGGATTGCTCTAGGATGGTGAGGGAGAACAGCTGCTTCTGGTAGAGAGGTTTAATTGTCTTGGAATGTTGGTCACAAGTGAATGCAGGTGGCATTAGGAGGCTGGCTAGCTGATAGGTGCAGCAGTGATACCTCAGAAGCAGTGCATTATGGTGTGATGGTGAAGTGAGAGCTTGGTGATAGGATAAATCCTCATTTATTTTTCACTAAGGGGAGTGCCCTATGAGAACATGCTGGGGCACATGCTTTAGTTATCAAATACTATACTCCAGTTAGTGCCCGTGTCTGATTTTTTGCAGAAGTACCTCCACCCACTCCACTTAGGAGTGCTTTTCTACCCCCCACCACCCATTTTACAGTGCTGTACAAAGTACATCTTCTGCTAATTTCCAGCCTTTCTGGTTGGCCCCACCCATGACCTAGACAATGAGCTAGTAATGCTTGTTGAGGCTGCATGAGTCATTGCCAGGACATCAGTAAATGGGACCAATGTGGAACCCCAGAATCTTTGAATGATGGAAGATAATGGCAGTAACACTTTCATCTGAGCCTGGCATCAAAGTAGAACACAGAAGATGGTTGCCATTTGGGGGTAGGGGTATTGAGACATGCGAGATGTATATATATATATAGTTCCACTTTGAATCATCGAATGTTCAGAACATCGACATTCTGATCATCGAGACCAGAACATTGATGTTCAGAACATCGAAGGTTTAAAGTGGAACTGCCAGGTAAGTGAAATAGTAGAATTTTGGGTGTGTATGCAGGGCAGTAAGGTGCCCTGCATGTTGTGTGTGTGTGTGTGTGTGCCATCTGAATGTTGGCATTGCAGGTAGGGTACGGGAAATCTCCCGCTTAGCGCTACTGCATATAGCAGTAAACGGGAGATTTCCCTTACCCCACTGTAGTGCGATCTTGGAGTTGGAATATTAAAGTAGGGGGGGTGTGGGGCACAGCCCCCCACATGGGGGTGCAGGGGGGCAAAGCCCCCTGCATAAAATAGTTTTTGTAAGTTTTTTTGTTTTTGTGTGGTTCATTTTGAACCTTCAATATTCTGAACATCGATGTTCTAGTCTCGATGATTAGAACGTCGATGTTCTGAACATTCGATGATTCAAAGTGAATCTATATATATATATATATATATATATATATATATATATATATATATAGATTGATAGATATGTGTGTGTGTGCGTGTGTGTTTCACAGCAGCCCTTTGAAACATATGACTGCATCATTTGTGCCTAGACTTTCATCAACAGACTTTTTTATGGGTGGAGTAGGAAGGAAGGCACCATTCCCAAATACAATTTGTGTCCTCACAATCAGCTGTCTTCTCACTTTATTGTGAATTGATATTTTGTCAGGCATAACTTTTTTTCATCATTAAAAAAAAATAAAATAGAATTTCTTTCCTTACTGATGTGTTTGTTCAGGCCATTATTGGATCAAAAGGTTGAAAAAACCTGTAAATGCACCTCAGAGCATCTGTAAGCCCATGGCTTCTGAGGACCTGGCATAAGGGAGAGCAGTGGATGGGGGAGCATCATGGAGGTCTTTAACTGGGGTGCCAGCCATTTCATCTGAGGCCAGCCAATTTTTTTTTTTTTTTGGACTTCATATACCACACCGGATAGCTACTATGACCATAGTGTGCCTCAGCAAGAAAAGGACCCTGGATCCACTGCTACTTGTCTCTTTATGTCTCTGCACTTATCTATAGATGCAAACATTTAATGGTGACCAAAAAGATGAAATTACAGACACAAGCAGCAGGAATGAGGTTTCATTGTAGGGTGTCTTGACTCACTCTCTGTGACAGACTGAGGAGTTTTTGAGTATAAAAATGCTGTTGGAATATAGCCTCTGTTTCTTCAGGTTGAGATAAGTCTCTTGAAGTAGTTTGGATACCTAATGAGGATGTCGCTTGAGCATTTCCAATGGGATGTGTACTGGGCATAACTCACTGGACGGATGCCTTAGGGCAGAGGAAGAACATGTTGGAGGGATTAGATCTCTCATCTTGTGTGGAAATGACTAACAATACCAAAGGATGACCTGAATAATGATATTGGGGTAATGAAGTTTGGCTACCTTGCTTAATTTTTACCACTAAGCTTGTTATTGGGATAAGTAGTTTAGAAAATGAATGGTTGGATGGATAGTAAAATTTCTATAAAATAACCATATGTTACACTCCCAGTGTATAAAACCAGCAACAAATTCATGTCATGATCATTACCTCTACAAATAAAGACTGTAAGTGATAAAATCAGATGCATAAGTCCCATACTAGCCATTTTTCAGTAAGGATGATTTGTAAGGGTGCCAGAAATACAAATGTATCATCAGTTGATTGCATTGAAAATCATTTGGGTTAACCTTATCTGTCACATATTTGAATAGCATAAACCCTGCAAGAAACCGGTATGGTCTACCACAGGAAGCCAAGGTAATCTAAATTTCTTTTTAGTGTTTGCACTGAAGACATCTAACAGATGCAGCCATTTAGAGTTGTTTTCTGTGCTGCCTGTTCCTATTTATGTGTTTTATTTTCTGCTTTGAATAATCTGTTTTGCCAGGTGTTTTGAAAATCTTTGATTTTAGTGGTGGTTTGCTCTATGCGAGAGGTAGACAAATTACTCCAGGTTTGGGCTGCTAACTTTCAGCACTTGGACTTCAGATTTGACTTGTTTTTCATTGGTTATTTTGTTTCCTTGAGTGATATTTCACTATACAGAATGTACTTGGGCTTTGTTTTCTTTTAAGACTTGAGACCTGCAACACATGAAATCAGTGATTGACTCTGCTGGAGTTTTAAAATCAGAAGGAAGCAAGGGAGGAAATCTGAATTTCTTCGTTTTTCTGCACTTAAGTTACCTAATTGGTATAGCCATTTCTTGAAGCTGAAAACTCTTGATATGACATCGTGAAAGACTGACTCTGAAATGCCTCACTACTAACATTAGTATATAAACTACTGTTTTCCTTGCTAAGTGCAGGATCCTAGTGAGACAATGTGTAGTTTAACTCAATTTGAAATTCAAAGGGAAGGTGTACGAATAATGGTCACTCCCTTTGTCGGGTATACCATTGCATTTTTTTTTTCACAGGATGGAATTTCTGAAGCTCCCTTGAAGATAATTTCACAAAGTTGATTTCTATGCTACATTTGCATTCATCACTGCAGTTGGCTTTAAGTAAGCAGCCTATGGTTAATTCTAAACCTTGTCTTATAATGCACTTTTTGTTAGGTGGAGGGCTGTACAGCCTTTTTTCTTTTATGCAGTCTTATGATTGTCAATAGTATGACGAATTTGAAGGAGCTTTTAAAGAATGTGATACTGGGGACTCCCCTACAGAGATAAATTATAATGCTTTGTTGCAGATGATGTCTGAATATTTTGAGTAGCTTACTGTGCGAGTGCCTGAGGAGATGTGTCGTGATTGTGACTGATTGGATCTTCCCATTCTATTTCTTATATTTTTCCTCAATCTACCCTTTGCATAGGCTATGGGAAGTTTTAAAGAAAATTGTGTTTAAAGAGCTTGATGTTATTCCCAAATGGTTTTAATCCATTGAAAAGGGAGATGTTTGTGAAGATTGTATCCACCTGTTCAAGTCCCACTCCCTTGTTTTGAAAAGGTGACCAAGCTGCTGCAAAATTAGTCTGAAGGCTGGTCTTTGCTGTTGGCCCCATCTCTAGAAAGAAAGACTAAAGTTTGCTCTGAGTAAGACAGTTTAGTCTTCGTGGCCTGTTCAGTCATAGTATTGATTCCTTCCTTGCTTATGGATTTTGCACCAAAATCATACAGTATGCTTCAGCACTGAGTAGGAATTTTGTTCATATGGAAAGGGTATGAAAATTCTAGGTGTTATAGACACTGTAGCTGAGGTTTGTATTCATGTTTATAAATGTACTTACCCTGCATCATATTTTCCCTTTAAGTCTTCATTTTTTTATAGCAATGGTTAGAAAACAAGTTTGGCTGTAGGATCAGCCATACCCCGATGATCTTGACTAGAATCACAAGCTTTTGTACTGATCTATGCAGTGAAGGCTTTTTTTATTTTACTTTGTGTAGATTAAGCCAGTATCCTTCACAAAAAATCTGGAATGCGGTAAAACAAAGTACTGTATAGTTATCTCCACTTGAAGACAGGTAACAGAGTTCAGTGCGAGTTAAGGGAAGAAATTCTACTTTTGTACTAGTGACTCCTTTAAACAAGGGGCCAGTCTTTTAGAGAGTGACATTTTGAGAGAGAGAGCACTGTGCAGTTAGCTTAGGGGAGTGAAAACTGCAGGGGTGCTATAGTCTTATGAAAACCCTTAGGCTTCCAGTTTTGGAAGTAAAAATAGACTCAGGTGCCTTCTGGCCTCTATGGTTAGATTTTTATTATACGTTTTTAACCACTTTAGTGCATTATACATTTTTTATTTTCAAATGAAGTGTTTGCTCCTTTTGAAAATTGTTCTATTTGAACTATTTTTTTATCCTTATGTTGTTACTGTAGCTTGATTTTAGTTGTTTTTTTTTTTGTTTTTTTTTTACTAGACTCCTCTCATTTTTGGCAGTTTATAGTTTCTACCCAGTTGCCATTGATCCTGAGAAAGATACTTGAGCAGAGGAAATAAAATAGTGCAACAATGTGCAGCACTTGCCCTAACATTTGAGGCTTAACTGTCTCTGGAATATTCTCATACTCCCTTTCTGTTGTATCTTTGGTTAAGGGTTATGTCTGCTGTTTTGGCCTTTGCTCTATTTTGACCATTTGGAAATGATGTGGTAATCATGTGACTATGTCACCTGTTAAGCCTGACATTCAAAGGCTAAGACTGGATCTGGTGTTAAGACATTTTATGCAAACACTGAAGGGTGTTATAAGGCAGGTGTACATTGGGAGCACGAGTACAAAACAACATTTTTCTCATCATCAGAAGCAGGAGTTGATTGCAGAGATTGTTTTGAACTGCACATTCTGGATTATGACTGAGATTGTCTTGAACTGCACATTCTGGATTATGACTAGGATTAGGTGCTGCTGTTGTCTCTATCATGCACTTACAATTGTTAGTAATATTTTTCTTATGGCGACATAGCTCCAAAGTTATTAAGGGCTGGTCTTCCTGGAGCTTGACTGTGTGAAGCCCCCCCTTCATGAGAAGCAATAACCTACACAGGCAGCCTCTGACCTAGTATGGAGAGTTGGATCACGGTACAGTGTTGGTTAGTTTGTAACCTGATTGGCTAAGCGAGACTATATACACATGTCATTCATTTATTTATCACATTTTGGATTTAGGATAGTCCACTGGGCCTGGAAGAGCCCGTTTTCAGTGGATGCCCAGGGAAAAAAGCTCCACAGGATATAGACAAATTTGCAATAGTTACACAAAAGTAAATAAAGTAGTAGAACAATGAAAAATACAGAGATAATATACAATTTGTTAAAAAAAGACATAACATTTCTAATCCTAGGTAATGATTTTACAAAAGTCAGATTCATGTAGTCAAAACATATTTAAAGTACAGGCATTTGAGATGAAAAAAAAACATTTTTTTTTTGGAAGTTAGAAATATGAGGAGAGGACAGAGAGAAGAAAGTGAGGTGGGAGAGGTAAAAGGTGGTATATAGTGGAGAAAGAGAGTGGGTGGGGGGGATCATGAAACCAGACAGGTATGAAGTCAAACATAAAGATACTGTCCTAACTGCTGATGTAGCTGCACTTGACAGAGGGTAGATGTGCATTATGGCCATTTCATGCTTCACCGCATGTACTGTAGGATTCTTTCATGGTATAATGTGTCGACTCTGAAGCACGTCTGTATGATGGTGCATCTCTTTAACAGATGCATTTAGCATCCAGAGAAAACTCACTTTGGAAATCAGTCTCGTTACATATTATTTCCTATTTCATTTACGTGTCTACAAATTAGTGGAGATATTCTGCAATCCGCAGTGTACTTTTTTAAAGGATAATGAAGCGTAAACAGCTTTGTGTATGTATCACATGATCCCCATCCTCTGTCTTAATATTGAAAAAGAAAGAAAGATTGTAACTGAAACTATAATAATTGAATATACCACTGATTGGAGACCATGTGTGTGTGTGTTGGGGCTAGGGGAGGGTAGGTGGTGTCAGTTTTATGGTAAATGCTTGTGCAGCTGCCAGTGATCAAAAAAGTTGATGGTTAATACTAGAAAAATCCAGGGCCTACTGTAATAACTAGTGAATGCATTCAGTTTCAGAAACAGTTGGGGCTGCTTTGCATTCTTAATATTGTTTCTACCCAGCTGCAGATTCATATCAATACAACTTGTTTTGCATTTTGAAGGGTTTCACCTGTTCTTTATGTAATTGATGGCCTTTTACAATCTACGCCAAGTAAAAAAAAAAAAACATCTCCAGAATAAAACAGTGCCTCATTCAAATTTCTAAATGGAAAAGAAATTTATGAGGGAACT
>NC_056732.1:1261026495-1261171495 GCF_019279795.1 Protopterus annectens | reverse complement strand
AGTATATGAACAGTTTTCAAGTATTTACAGAGTACATGATATTTTAAACTGTATCTTTACATTTGCAAAGCATATATAGTGTCATATATCTTAAGTTTAAGTGAGTTGTAGTGTACATTCTTTGACATTTGGTGGTGCAGCAGGTTGAGAAAAATAGCAAAAGAGTATACGCCATGTGCTTTTGTTAAGCAAAAAGAGATGAAAGGGTTCTTAAATTATTTTGTTGGGTGGTATTTAGAGGTCCACTCTTTAGCGATAGAGAGAGAGAGAGAGAGTGAGAGAGAGGAGGATAGGAGGTGCTATGATTTTTGTTTTTTTTTTTTGATATGGCCAAGAATGATTCAGTGAAACAAAGAGAGAGAGAGAGAGAGAATAGGGAGTAGAGGAAAGGAAATAGGTAGTGGAGTAAGGGAACACTGTGTATTAAAGGTACAGGGTGGGGAACACTGTGTATTAAAGGTACAGGGTGGGGAACACTGTGTATTAAAGGTACAGGGTGGGGAACACTGTGTATTAAAGGTACATGGTGGGGAAATCTGTGTATTAAAGGTACAGGGTGGGGAAATCTGTGTATTAAAGGTACAGGGTGGGGAAATCTGTGTATTAAAAGTACAGGGTGGGGAAGTGTGTGTATTAAAGGTACAGGGTGGGGAACACTGTGTATTAAAGGTACAGGGTGGGGAACACTGTGTATTAAAGGTACATGGTGGGGAAATCTGTGTATTAAAGGTACAGGGTGGGGAAATCTGTGTATTAAAGGTACAGGGTGGGGAAATCTGTGTATTAAAAGTACAGGGTGGGGAAGTGTGTGTATTAAAGGTACAGGGTGGGGAACACTGTGTATTAAAGGTACAGGGTGGGGAACACTGTGTATTAAAGGTACAAGGTGGGGAACTCTGTGTATTAAAGGTACAAGGTGGGGAACTCTGTGTATTAAAGGTACAGGGTGGGGAACTCTGTGTATTAAATGTACAGGGTGGGGAACTCTGTGTATTAAAGGTACAGGGTGGGGAACTCTGTATATTAAAGGTACAGGGTGGGGAACTTGGTGTATTAAAGGTGCAGGGTGGGGAATGCTTTGTATTAAAGGTACAGGGTGGGGAGCTCGGTGTATTAATGGTACAGGGTGGGGGAACTCTGTGTATTAAAGGTATAGGGTGGGGAACACTGTTTATTAAAGGTACAGGGTGAGGAACTCTGTGTATTAAAGGAACAGGGTTGGGAACTCTGTGTATTAAAGGTACAGGGTGGGGAACTCCGTGTATTAAAGGTACAGGGTGGGGGACTCTGTGTATTAAAGATACAGGGTGGGGAACTCTGTATATTAAAGGTACAGGGTGGGGAGCTCTGTGTATTAAAGGTACAGGGTGGGGAGCTCTGTGTATTAAAGGTACAGGGTGGGGAACCCTGTGTATTAAAGGTACAGGGTGGGGAACTCTGTGTATTAAAGGTACAGGGTGGAGAACTCTGTGTATTAAAGGTACAGGGTGGGGAACTCTGTGTATTAAAGGTACAGGGTGGGGAACTCTGTGTATTAAAGGTATAGGGTGGAGAACAATGTGTATTAAAGGTACAGGGTGGGGAACAATGTGTATTAAAGGTACAGGGTGGGGAACTCTGTGTATTAAAGGTACAGGGTGGGGAACTCTGTGTATTAAAGGTACAGGGTGGGGAACTCTGTGTATTAAAGGTACAGGTGGGGAACTCTGTGTATTAAAGGTACAGGGTGGGGAACTCTGTGTATTAAAGGTACAGGGTGGGGAACTCTGTGTATTAAAGGAACAGGTGGGGAACTCTGTGTATTAAAGGTACAGGGTGGGGAACTTTGTGTATTAAAGGAACTCTGTATATTAAAGGTACAAGTGGGAATCTCTGTGTATTAAAGGTACAGGATGGGTAACTCGGTGTATTAAATGTACAGGGTGGGGAACACTGTGTATTAAAGGTACAGGATGGGGAGCACTGTGTATTAAAGGTACAGGGTGGGGAACTCTGTTTATTAAAGGTACAGGGTGGGGAACTCTGTGTATTAAAGGTACAGGGTGAGGAACTCATTGTATTAAAGGTACGGGGTGGGGAACTCTGTGTATTAAATGTACAGGGTGCCTTGTTGTTGATGAGATTATGACTGTATAATCTTGGCTATTTATTAGTGGATTGGAGGGCTGAATGTAAGTGATATGTATTAGGAAGGATAGTAACAGGATTAGAGGCAGAAAGGAGGGTGAGAAGGAGTGGATGTTAGAGAAGTAGCAGTTGGGGTGAAGGTAGAGAGCAAGAGAGTAGGAGAAGTGTGTGGAATAGATATAAGAAGAGAGATGGTACTAGTAGATTGATTGGGTGGGTCACAAAAATGAGTGCAATTTTAGTAGAGCATTTTAAGGGTGAAAGTGAAAATGGGGGAGAGTAATGAGTTGAGAGCATCTGGGATTGGGAGTAGGTTGGTTAAGTTGCAGGCTATGTACACAGAGTAAGACTAATTGTGATACTAGCCTGTAGTAAAAAAATATATTTGGAAGTTGCAGAACTAGTCTGAGGGAATGCAAGAGCAAAGCCAGTTGTCCATCAGGTGACATTTTAATTGTTTTTTGAAAGACCTTAACTCTTGGATGGATATCTGTGTTACTGGGATGTGGTTCCAGTCTTTGGCAGTATTAACTGAATACAGGGAGTCTTCTGCACTATTGTACATGATTTGTCTCTACAAAATTAAGCTCTGTTTGTGGGGAATGGCCAACTAATGTTTAAGGATGCGCAGTTTTTGGCCTTAAATAGAAGTCTGTGTGCAGTTGTGAGATAGGTGTGTATTAAGTAGTGTGGGAGTTGTAACCAGTTTCACTCCTTGAGAGGCAGACAGTGGTATCCTGTGAAGTGAAGTTCGGTGGCAAATTTTGCTGTTTTATTGTAAGATTATTTCAGTTTATTTAAAAGTGTGACTTGAAGGTTGGTAAAAATGGGCACACCATATAGGAAAAATGGCAGTAGGAAAGTAGTATTCATATTTTTTTTGGCTGTGTCAGTGAAGTATGTTTTAGATTTGTAAAGGGATCCAAGCTTTTATGTTATATGTGGAAGTCTAGTTTTTATATACTCATTTATGATGATGCCCCGTTGTTTAGAGTAGGTGACCTGTTCAATCCTTGTGTTGTGGCAGAGGTTAAGATGAAAGATGCCTTTTGTATATACTGTTGTTTGGGAATAAATAGTATTAGTTGGTTTTTTCAGTGTTTAGTAGGAGTTGTGGGTTACGTAACCATGACTCAACAGAAGAGAATGATTCTTGTGTGAGGTCCTGTAGTTTTGCCATAGTTTTAGCCCAGCAAACCAATATGTAATCATCTGCATATTAGATTATAGTAGAATGTTTAGCGACTGTATGGAGGTCATTAATGAAGAGGTTAAAAAGTACATGGCCTAGAAATGATCCTTGTGGAACTCCTATGTTTATGTACATGAAAGAGGAAAAGATAGTTCACCATTTTATGGGTTTAGTTAGGCCTGTCGAGAAGAGCTTTTGAAGAAGTTTCTCACGGGAATCGGTATCAAAAGCTTTTGACTGGTGTAAGAAAAGTGCTGTAACTAGGTTATCTTCATTTCTTTTTGTATTTATGGTTGTAGTAAAGCTCAGTAGAGCAGTAATGCTATGATGATGTCTAAAACCATGCTGTGTAGGGAGAGATGTTTTTCTATGAAATACCTGATATGAAGACTGCTAGAGATGGGTGAAGACTGCCAGCCTAGCCAGATAGAATTTTGTAGATAATTCTATCATTTGTAAATACTGTGAAATGTTGAACTTAAAACAATGTGGCAACATTGCCCTCTGCTGTAAAGAAATTTAAGTCAAGCATTTCTTGTTGGTCCTTTGAAATTAAAATTACTTTATGTCTGTTCCTTTGAAGTTAGAATTTGAAGTTGAGTCTGGAGTAAGCAGCATCCTGCCTATTGTTTTAACTTAAGAAATAATTACTAGAATTTACATGTGGAATGTCCTTTTTTTTCTCTAAGTGTAAAAGAATGTAAATGTAGTTT
Source organism: Protopterus annectens (assembly GCF_019279795.1). Classification (NCBI taxonomy): domain Eukaryota; kingdom Metazoa; phylum Chordata; order Ceratodontiformes; family Protopteridae; genus Protopterus; species Protopterus annectens. Next base: position 1,261,167,463 of record NC_056732.1, on the reverse strand, counting down.
CTGTCAGCCTGGGAACTCCAGGAAAGTGTAAAAGAGATGATGTAATGTTTATCAGAACTGCAATAGCAATTTAAGCAGAGAGAATCAGATGGCATTAAGCATTTTTGTCTGGACATCCAACTCAGCATTGCCTTATGCTCTCTTTATGTAAGTAGTATGTTAGAACTGTTTCTCCTAGAAGTAACTAGGAATTAGAAAAGATTAGACTAAGTGTTTTTCTGTTATGTCAGAACTGTACTACTGATTTATTTTAAGTATTTCTGTGTGATCTCATTGTGCTGTTAAGGGAAATTGCACTTTACTGTGTGCATTTGTTATCCTTTCCTCCCATGTGAGATGCCTTCTCTGATGTTAGTGGTGAGGATTGAGGCTCCTTGATTGCTGGGCCAGGGCATGGGCATCACACCTGATTATTTGCTTGCATACACATTTCTCTAGTACTTTTGGTATGAGTGATATTATACTGGAATGCTCGTGGATATACCTATTTTGTGAAGGTGTATGATGAATGATTTTTTCAAGTTGATGGTACAGTGTGTTCACCCAGGAGTCTGTTTATTAGAGTTGATAGGTGTTAGAAAATTGCTTCTGCTGCTATTCTAAGATATTCACAAGTCAGATTGTCTGGGGCATTGATAGTTCATTTTAGTTTCTGGAGGTGTTTTTTATTAAAGAGAGAAATGTTCAAGGAAGTTATTATATTGAAGGGGGAGGCTATGAATATTTGATATGGTGTGTCACCATTCAAAGATATGACTGTGTTAATAAAGTGGATATTAGACTGATTGGCAATGCTATCATGTTGGTTTGGTGCTTTGGGGATAAGTTGTGTGGCTTGTCCAGGATTTAGCAGCTTATTAACAATGCTTTGAAGAGCTTAGGGTTATAGTGCACTTGTTTTGGGGTTTGCAACAATATGTTTTATTATCTTTGGTGACAAGATATTCATCTTTGTTTCTTAGTTTTCTAAAAGCTAACGCCCTAGGTTTTTAAGCCTAGCCAATTATCACTTGTGAGACTTAAACCCTGCACCTTCTGCTTGTAAGGCAAGCACCTTAACCATTAGGCCACCCTCCTTTGTTTTATTTTTTGACCAAGTTTTCCATGCTTTGTCACTGTGTTTCATGATTTGTTTTGATTCAAAGGATAGCCATACAGTTGTGTTTGTTTTTACAGTCTGCTGTGTTACAGCATCATCTAAAAGGAAAATACTTAGTGAGTCCCAGTTACATTGATTGAGTGTGTTTATGAGCATTGCTTTATGAAAGGTGGATATTTATTTTTTTACTAGAATGTATTGTTGAGTTATACGGTTTCTGCTTTGGTGCCTGATTGCATAGATAGGCAGATAGTCACTTTGACTTTCTGGGAGAGTGTCATAGCAAGACATTTTATGAGGAGACAATGTTAGTATCCATTCCAGGATGGATTGTCTGACAATAGGCTTGGTTCTACCTAGATAGAGTAGTGATGAGTTGGGTGAATTTACAAAGCTGAATATTGTCAGTTGAACTGTCAGAGTTTCTTGTTTGCTAGTTGATATTAGTGTTACCTAATATAATAGTTTCATATGGAATTGTAGCAGAGATTCAACACAGGATGTCTTCAGGTATAGTGATATTATTATCTGGGGGTAGGTAGATGTCTATGATGGGAATATTTTGTATTTATTTTGGATAGTGTTATCAGATTATCAGAATTAGAAAAACTGGAATAGTTAAAGAAAATAGAAAAATCTCAGTATTTCCTGTACAGTATTACCACCACCACTTCAGCAGCTTTTTTAACATAATTATTTTCATCTCTAGATGTATTAAATACATGGGTGATAATTCTTCACCTGTGTAAGATCGATGTTGGAGTTTTAAAATAAAACTATTCCTCGGTTAGATTAAGTAATGATCTTTCATGCCATATTTTGGTATAATTATGCAGTCTAACAAGGACTAGGGACAACAAAGCTTCAAAGTTTGTAAATATGGAAATCGACATTAAATCCATTTTGGGCCTGTGGACACTGTCTATTGGTCATGTCCCTCATATTGGAAAAATGAATGAACTCAGCCTGGTAAGAGAGGACGGCAGGCACAGGGGCAAAAAGGAAAAGAAAAAAAAGTTCCAGTTTAAACTTTTTGGGTTTAGTGCATTACTACACTGTGCAGTACAATGTTTAGGATGGTCTGAGAAAGCTCTTAGATGCTGTGGATTTGGAAATTAAATGTTGTCCAGTAAAGCCTAGGAGTGTGAGCAGCAGAATAAAATGTGAAGTCTCTACTTTCTGGTACTCTACATCTTTATGGTTCAAAAAGGCCATATGCACACAACAGGTTTCATGGAGTAGATAACTTTTTTTGGCTAAGGGTGATAAGGTCTGAAATAGTCAAGTATAGAACCTATGATAGAGTTTCCATTTCCTCCAATATAAAGAGATGAAGATTAAAAATTTTAATTAAGATGATTAAAGTTTTTAATTAAGTGACTGTGATCTATCAACAGGTAGAGTTTATTCTGGCAAGGAATGTAAACAGAAATGAGAATTAAAAGACTAGAAAATTCTACCAAAAAAATATTTAATGAGGATATAGCTGTTGGGGGGGGGGGGGCTGAATGGCTAACTGAAAGCAGCAGTATTTTAGAGCTCCATATAACTAGTTAAATAAGACAGGAATTTTTTTTTTCTTCAAACTATAAAATCTTATAGATAAAGGACTAATTTACATAATTAGAAACTTTGGTGAAGTTTTACAGATAATTTCCTGTCAAAAAGCTTGGAGATAAATTCACTTGTTAAAATGAGCAACTCAAGGAATTCTCACCAGGATGCTGCCTTAAAGAAGGAACTACAACAGATGACATCTACCCTGCAAGAGTTGTCTTTGGAGATGGATGATTTTAAAGAGAACCTAGAAAAATCTTAAAACGAGCAGGCTTAAACAGGCTGACACCCTCAAGGAAATGCTACAACAACACCAGACAAGGATAACATGAATAGAAGTTTCTTTAAATGACTTAGAAAGCAGACTTAAGGAAGAGGAAACACAGAAAGAACTGCTTCTTAAACAAAACACTTGGTTAATAAAGTAGATGACTTGGAAAATAGGGAGAGGAGAAATAACATCAGGATTTTCGGATTACCTGAAAACACAGAAGGTGAGGATATTATTTCCCTTTTATCAAGCTGGATCTCTGACTTTTTAAATTTAAAAGAAGGACTTTCCTTTGGCATTGAAAGGGCGCACAGAGCTTTTTTGGAAACTTGCCACTATAACTCTCCTCCTAGGTCAATAATTATCAAATTTCTTTCATACCTGGACAAGGAACTGATTTTAAGAACTGCTTGGAGGAAAGCACCTCTAAAATATAAACTGAGTCTGATAAGATTTGATAACGGCTATTCATCTAGAATAATGGAACAAAGGAGAAAAGTGTGGCCAATGATAAAGTTTCTGAAACAAAATAACATCAAGGCACAACTTGCATATCCAGCTAAGATAGGAAGGACTTTTATTGACTTAGAGGAAGCCTCTTCATTTATTAAAACTAATAATGTGATTACTTTACCAGAAGATATGGATTGGTTGTCACCTTCTCTCAAGAGAACAAAAGAAACAAATGTCTGGACAGATGTCAAAAAGGAGAAGCAAAAGACTGATACTGTTACAGCCAAATCTCTCAAAGCATCTACTATGATATGAATTGTTTTAACATTACTTTAAAGGACCAATTTTACTGCTTGGAATTTTAAAACAAAGATAACTAACTACTGGAATTGTTATCTATATTTTTTGAAAATAGATGGCACATGAGAGTTTTCACATTACCTCAGGTATGTAAAACAGGGTACTTTTCTTTCACAGAAGGATGGTTATATAGCACATAAAATATTTATACTGTAAATCAACATACATAGTATATGTGTATTTTCTCTTAATGTTCTCTTTTCTTTCTCTCTCTTCTCTCTTTTCTCATTATTTATTTTAACTGCATCTTGTCTCCCTTTTTAAATTCTCTCTTATTTACTATTCTAATATAGTCTGTATATATTTAATAACTCACTATCTATACATAGATAAATAATAGTCTAAAATATTCTAGTTTTAGGGTAGACTAATTGGAATAATTAGATTAATGATAGTCATTGTTATGCTTATTAATGATAGTCACTATTATGCTTATTGGACTGCGGTGGTGGTGCTGCAGTAGCGTTGTCGCCTCACAGTTAGACGTTGCCCATTCAATTCTCAGAGCGTCTTCTGTGTGGCGACATGCGTGAATGGGCGTTCCTTCGTTGAAGGTTGTGCGTTAGGCCCGGCAAGCCAGCATGTAAAACTCTACTGCCAATCATTAGCGGACCAGAGTTCCGCTGTGGCGACCCCTAACCGGGAAAAGCCGAAAGACACAAACAAACAAACTGTTATGCTTATTGGGATTGGGGACGTGTTCGTGATTAACTCTGAAATATTCCATTCATGTACATATGTCCTTTAAATTATTTCCTTTTAGTATTAACAAATATATTAAAAAAAAAAAAGGGAAAAATGTATTGTTGGTTAAGAGAAGTGAAACTTTCTTCACATTCTATTTGCGTTGCCATAGCAACAGTAAACAATTGCTGCAGTTTCTAAGGACACTGTGAACCTGCAAAGTGCATTTAGCCTCACAGATAACAAATAATAAAAAGTAATGTTGTTTAGTTATTAAAATGAAAAATAACATACGCAAGGTAAAATAAATACATAATAGGACTATTTGTAAATATTTTATGATTTATCCTCATAGGATTACATAGTCCTGGAAACACAACTGAAATGTTCCCAAACTACATGTGCACTTAAATGTCGCTGCTTGATTAAAAAGTATTACTCAGTTTAACATGCTGATTCCACAAGCTGTCTGCACTGTAAAAGTTACACTTTTTATGTTTCTTGAAATTGACAGAATCTAGAGAACATGAAAAGATACATATTACTCTTTGCAACATGTTATCTTTGCACTTACCTCACACTCTGTACAAACTCATTTGGCAACTGATAGTTATTCATTTAAAATATCAGTTTAAATATTAAATTTGTTCATGTAATGCTATTGACATTTTGACAAAATAGAATCTGAACTGTAAAATGAATGACTTGAAAGAAGTGAAGTAATGCATAGATTTCAAAGACAGTTCTTGACACTACAGTATAAGTAAAAATGCATATTCACAAGGAAGTATTGAAATGTTTAGTCTTCCAGTTAAAATAGCTTACTGTCAACATTTTGCAATATCAGGAAGTCTGAAGAGCTAGGAAATTACTATTATTTGTCTTTATAATGATTATTCGACAGATGTTAGACTTTGCTTTGTTTAATGAATTGCAACACATGTTCATACCTCTCAAGTGTACCTCATTACGAGGCATGCCCTCTCATTTGGGGTAAAAAAAGTTTACAGGTTCCTCAAAGTTCCAGTCCCAGATGAAGACTCTCTTCTCTACATTCAGTGTTGTTTTTTTTTTTAAATGAAATCCATTGTAAATAGAATCATATATTAATTAATTAAAGAAATTCTCTAAATATAAAAAAAACCATTTTTAACCCCCTACCTATCCTTCTGTTGTTAAGTTTAGTAAAAACCATTACTATTCCACATTTGCCCATCCCATTTGTTGACATGAGGCTAGTATACTCATTTGGGGATGGGGATGGTAGGTTATGCACATGTTTATGAGGAAAAGTGGACTCAATTACTCACATTGGACTACACATTCCTGGAAACTCAATTGAAATGTCCCCAAATTACTTGTGAACTTAAATGAAACTGTCTGATTAATAAGCATAACTTACTTTAATGACCTGAATCCATAAGCTGTCTGCTCTATATATGCTACATTATATATGTCACTTGCATATGACAGTCTCTATAGCACACGAAAAAATACATATTATCTTTTCAACATGCTATATTTGCACTAACCATACATTCTAAACGAACTCAATTGGCAACTGACAAGTTATTTATTTGAAACATCAGTCTGAATATGAATTGTGCCCTTGAAATATTGTTGCTGTTTTGACAAAACAAAACCTGAATTGAAAAGGGAATGATTTGAAGAAGTGAAGTATTGTACAGATTTCAAAGACAGCTATTGACACTATAATATAGGTAGAAATGTATACATGCAAGGAAAAATTGAAATGCTTTACACTTTTAGTTAAAATAGCTTATTGTTAACTTTTATACTTTATCAGAAAATTTAAAGGGCTAGGAAATTATTCCTAATTTGTCTTTATAATGTTTACTAAAGTGATGTTAGTCACTGACTTGTTTAATGGATTGCTTGTCATGTACAAGATGGACTACTGAATGTTATTTCTGTTTACCTATGTTTGCTGAATTTCTTTTATTAGTGCTGATTTAAAACAGTCACTTCTATGGTGGTGCAGTGGTAGTGTTGTTGCCCCACAGCAAGAGGTTCTCCCGTTCGATTCTCAGCTGGAGTGCGGGGAGTGCCTTCTGTGTGGAGTCTGCATGTCCTCTCCACAGTTGGGTGGGCATTCGAAAGACATGCGTAAATGGCGTTCCTTCGTTGAAAGTTGAACGTTGAGCTGGCACCTCGGCGTTCATGAAAATCTACTGCCAATCATTAGCGGACTGGAGTTCTGCTGTGGCGACCCCTAACCGGGAAAAGCCGAAAGACAACAAACAGTACTGATTTAAAACAAGGGAAAGAAAGGGAAGGGAAATCTCAGTTTTTGGATAAGGGAGGAGAGGCTTAAGAGTATTCTAACTGCCCTGAGAACTCTCTAAGATGTTCTAAACACCATTTGATTAATACTTACTTAAGGTAAGTCTTGATTACCTTATGGGTACCTACACATTCATTCTAGACCTGATGTGATTACCCATTCTGGAAGCAGGAGGTGCCCTATGCAGGGTGGGAATTGTCAGGGTAATCATAGTTCATTCTTAGACTCTGCTTTGTAAATCTATAAATATGTAAAAACACTGCACACTAGAATGTAGGGCGCCTCTACTCAGAGTCAGGATACCACTGATAAGCCATGTCTTTTCATAAGTGCAAGTTGAAGTTGGTGAGCTGAAGAGTGGGAAAGTAAAGGAAAACAGTACACCTACAGTAAATTCATATTTCATTGGCAATCACTCATTGTCTCCTACAGAGTCCTTTTAATCCAATTATTTTAGTAATAATCTGTTTGTTGTTGGCTTATTTAGTGTACGCTCCTCTGTTGCATTTAATTTATCCAAAATGACATATCTGACATGTTTGGGATCTCTTAAGGGTAATTAAATAGTGGATATTTTCTAAGTCAACATAATAATTGTTTACACTAGTAACATTCCATCCTGATATATAAAATACTGTAGAATAATAATAGAATAATATAGAATTTCATATCTCTTTTAAGAAAATTCTCCATATAATAATTTAACATATGGAGCTCAGTTGATATTGTTGGTTAAAGGTATGGGTGTTAATCCAATAGATCTATCTTTATCTATTGGATTAGGAATGACTTTCATTCCATGTTTAATGGAAAATTCATATTTATTTGTATTTGATACTTTAGAATTAATGTTTTATAGAAGTATTTTATAAAGCCTAACCAAAATTTTACCCTACTTGTATTTAAAGAAGAAAGAACATTAAATTACACTCCCAAGTTTACACGCATAAAAATAACATTCAGTGTTATCAGAGAATATGGTATAACTATTATAATCAAAATACATAAAAAAAAGAAACAAAATGTTTCTTCCATCAATAACTTGAAATGGATTTAACATTCTTATCATTAAATACTGATGGCTTAAATAATGCAAATAAAAGATCAAACTTACTAAAATATTTAAATCTAAATAAGGCACAAGTAGTATTTCTCCAGGAAACACATTTTAAGACTAATGATAGCTTTATTTGGAACCCTAAGGACTATATAGTCTTAGCTCAATCCTCCTATAGAACAAAGACAAAAGGAGTATCAATTCTCTGGAAGAAAAACAGAATCACTCCAAAAGTTATTTATAAATATGATGACAAAGAAAGTCTACTAGCGTTTGTTACAATTAAATTTAATAACAGAATATGGACCTTAGCTAATCTATATTGGTTCCCAGGATCGGTTAAAAAACACCTACATTTTATTTCCAACTGTTGTAAAGGAAATCTTGTACTGGGAGGAGACTTTAATTGTACCTTAGAAGCTTCTGAAACCACCTAGAAGTCTTTTCACATAGAAACTATTTCAAAATCCTTAAAAAGATGGATCGAATCATTTCATTTACTAGACACTTTCAAAGTAAAAGATGATAAAGCCTTATTATTTTCCCTTAAAGACCATAGATATGGAACACAAACCAGAACAGAGAAGTTATTCATAGTTCAAGATTTACAAACAAAAATCCTCAACTTCTCAATAGTTCCATGCCCCTTCTCAGATCATGACTCTCTGGTAATGAAGCTCCAAATAGAGTTTAAACCTTTAATCCTCTCAACTAGAATTCCATCATATATCACGAAAATTAAAGAATTCAGACCCTGGATATTGTCAGAACTACAATTATTTCTTAAAATTAATAATAAAACAGAAATCAGTAGAGTCATGGTTTGGGACTCATTAAAAGAGTATTTATTTGGTAAGACCCTTAGCTGGTACAAAAACAAAGTTAGAGAGTGGGAATCTGAATCATTAGACTTGCAAACCAGACTCTTGACAGCAAAATCTAAAAAAAAATTAGAATTGTCCAGAAGTCAAAAAAGAAAAAGAGGAATTATATAAAACATATAATGAAATTCTAACACACAAAACTTGTCTAGCTCTGGAAAAATTAAAAATAAACTCATTTGCCACCTCCCCCAGATATCTACATAACTTATCTATAAGAATTAAAACACAATCTAAAGCAAATAACATTAGTAGTATATATCATGAAAAGAAAAGGAAAAAAGTGTCAGATATAGGAGACATCTTTGAAACATTTTGGTTCCATTATATGGAACACTTCAAAAAAGAAGATTTAGATACCAACCAAATAAATTTAGATACAAACCTCATTAATATAAAAAAAAATCCAGAAAACCTAAAACTAGATCTACAAAAACCTATATCCTACAAAGAAATTGTTGACAAGATAAAATAAAGTAAATCTAAGAAAGCTCCAGGGATAGATGGTATAATTACGGAAATTTACAAACTCTTCCCTTCAACAGTAATCTCCCTCTTCATAAAACTTTGCTAGAAGTCCAGACAGTAGCAAACATACCACCCTCATAGAAATATTCTCTCATAGTACCAATTCTAAAAGATAATAAACCATTAGACCTTTGAACCTCATACAGACCTATATCATTACCGAGTAGTGATTACAGAATATTCATGTCAATCCTAGCTAACAGAATGGAAATCCCACTTTCAAAGACAAGTAATAATGATCAAACTGGATTTTTATATAACAGGCACACACATGATAATATTAAAAGGATACTTACTCTTTTAGATTATGTGAATAAAGGAGATAGGGAAACACTTGTAATTGGATTAGACATCCCTCAACTGAGAATATCTATTTAAAACTTTAGCATTATTTGAATTTTCTCCTCCCTTCATCTTATTACTAAAAAACATATATATTAATAACTTAGCCTACATTAAATTAGGTCCTTTCACCTCAGAATCTATCCGTATAATGAAAGGTACTAAACAAGGATGCCCCCTTTCTCCTATTTTATTTGCTTTGGCTATAGAAATACTTGCAGAAATAATATGCAATAATCCAAGAATAAAATGAATAGATGTCTATGACCAGTGCATATCTAAAATAATGCTTTTTTCTGATGATATTTTATTAACGCTATCAAACTCCAGAGAGTCATTAGGAGAGCTAGAAGAAGTAATGGAGAAATGTTATAAGATTTTAGGTCTACACTTTAATAGATCAAAATCAAAATTTCTATTTTTAAATAAGAAAAAAAGAACTACAAGTTACAGATAAATCCATCATAGGAAAACAAGAACTTACGCTAAATTATTTAGGAATAGTGTTATGCAAAAATATCAATGAAACAATATTAATAAATTATAAAAACATTATTGAAACAATAAAAATATATATAGAAAAGTGGAACAAAATTATATTAACTTTTGAAGATGAATTGCAATTAATAAAAATTGCCTTATTGCCACAAATACTATATGTAACATTAGCAATACAGTTAATTCCTGAAATATGCATTTTTAAAGAAATAAACTCATGTTTAATAAAATGTTTATGGTATCCTAAAAAGAATAGAGTAGCTCTTAACTCATCACATTAGACCCTGGAAACAAGGAGGATTGAACTTCCCAGAAATAGAAACATATATAAAAGCATCTGTGCTTAAAACTACAATAGATTGGATAAACTCAAATTATTTTGCCAACTGGAAAGAATTAACAACAGCTATATTAACAAATTTAATCTGTTAAAAAAAATGTTAACAGTAGACAAATCAATCAAACCCTGGTACATACTATGCATAAGTATACAATATAGTATAACAAAACCTTCTAAAACAACACTGATTAATCATTGCATCAGTTCCTTTAGGTAACTTATATTTATGTATTCTTTGTATATGTACATATGAATTTGAGTATTAAGTCAATAGGAAAGTGTATATACATTTTTTACACAATTGTTTATACAATTTTTAGGTACATGTGTTATCGAAATGAGAATTGTATCAGGTGACATGGTGTTGATGTGAGATGACTGAACATGTGACTATGAATCTGGTATTAAATATGGCTACCATTCTTTTAACTAGTGTCTGATGAAGTTGAGTGTAAGAATACATGACGAAAGTACTAACCATAAAAGTTTAAGAATTACTGTTGCCTGCCTATTTTTTTTTGTTTTTCAGTAGTTTGTTTGCAGTTTGACTCTACGCTTGTCCATCCATCTATCCATAACCCCTTTTTCCCATTTTTGTGCATGAGGTTGGGGTGTCACTTCAACAGTGACAATCATCTAGAGCCAAGGTTTACACCATCAGGTGGTTAGGCCTACCTCTGTAGTTATTCCACACCTTACACTTGCACACATGCTCACACCTCTGGCCAATGTAGAGTGTTCACTTCGCTGTTGCAAGTGTTTGGAATGTGGAAGGAAGCCAGAGCACCAAGAGGAAGTGCAAACAAACACAGGGAGTACATGCAGAATCCACACAGAAAGCACATCAGCTGAGAATTGCACCAGGGAACCTCCTGTTGTAAGGTGACAACGCTATGTGCTGTGCCACTCTGCCACCTACAAAGACCGAACTACCCATATTGTCCCTAATGTACAAATGAATGAAGTATGTACTTTTTTGGAACCTGTTTCTGTATGGGTCAATAAGGTCTTACGTAGACATAAATTTTCAGAAAGTAGATAAAGTTTTGTTATGTGAGGGGTGTGCCGTAACAACTCAGCCTTAAACCCACACAGTCACATGAAAAAACAGTAAGTCGTAAACACATTTACAAATTGATATGATCTGCTTCCAGTGAAATTGGAAGTCCTTTAAGCTTTCTTGAGTCACTCCTGGGAACAAGCATTGCTGCAATATCAAAACTTAGAAAGAGGTTGATGTTATTTGTTATAAAACAAGTAGTTGACCCTCCCATTTGGGTGCTTGACAAAAAGAAATGTGGGGAATAAATAATGAATTAGGTATAACAAGTTAAACTTCCAGAAAAAGTTTGTAGCAAAGCAACCACCCTAGAAATGGCCCAACTCGTAGGTTCATAGGCAATTACTTGACAAATGGCTTAAGGGCCCTTACAAGCCTAGCCAATATAACCCAATTTTACCCAGCATATGTCCCCTAGTGCCTGTGCATTGAGTATCTTACAGATTACCCCTGTCCATAAGGGACACAGACACTATCCCAGGTGTGAATTTGGGATTCCCCATCCATTGATACAAATTGCATTTGAAGAGGGCCAGGGACAGGCTCTACTTAATGTGAATAGGAAGCCTATTCTAAATGAGACACATATCAGTCTCTGTGGTTATGTGTCCATATAAGTATATTAAAAATAATATGTAATGGCACTGATAGACAGATTTTAAATCTATATGTTTGAAGTACAATATATTTTTCTTCTGAAGTCTTTACTTATTTACACACACACACATGCATATATATATATATATATATATATATATATATATATGTATATCTGTGTGTGTGTGTGTGTTAATCAGCTATGACACATTAGAAGTAAAATAGCACACTATAAGCGCAAAAAAGGACAAAACCGACAGAGAGATCGGAATTTGGTTGTAACACAGTATGACAGCTAAGAAATTGCCAGATGTTCACCCTGAGCAGATTTTTGCTTTTACAAGGAATACTAGCATAGAGACATTTCTATACATACCAGAGTTGCTAAGCTGGTTGAGGATCTGCATCATATATGTTATGAAATAGTATTAAGGAATCCAAAGTTTGTGAGTGCAGTAAAACAGTTTAACTGCACAAAGTGACCAAACGTATTAAAATTGTATTTGTGTTTAGATAAAAAAGAAAAAGATAAGCAACAGACTACTCAGTATGGACTCAGAATGACTTATTTACATGTACAGTAAATCAAGAGGATAACGGATAGTAACACATTCGTACACACACACACACACACACACACACACACACACACACACACACACACACACACACACACACACACACACACTAAAATCTAATCATAGCTCCCTTGATCAAGACCTAATGAATTCTATCATATGTTATTGGTCACTGAGCTGAAGAATGACCTTAAAGAAAGTTAAAATTACATTCCAGGAAACATTTAGGAGACCATAACAGTTATTAGTAGTTAGGTAACAGCATACTGATACAAGAGAAGCATTACAATCATGTGATATAAATAAAACTATTTAAAACATAAGGATGTTTTATTAAAAAAAGTACTGCATCAGGTGGCCCCAGTGTCCATCCTTGTAAGGTGCACATTGATCTTACCTGGATGAAGACAAGAAAATCAGCATACATAAAACACTGATTAACATAAGTGCCCATTCACAGTAATTATAACTTCCATTCACCATTCATTCAGCCATTTGTTGCGGTAAAGTAAAACATCTTCTCCAAACTCTGTCTGTGGTGGAATTTTGAGAAGCCCTACTGTTTGTCACAGGATAGCTGATCAGTGCTCAGAATGTTGACCCTAAAAGATTACTGACAAGAAATGACAGAGAAAATTTCATGGCAGCTAGACTCAGAGAAAGGCAAAAAGGTGAATGAATGATTTCAGAGTTGGCATATACATCCATGAGAGGGTGGAAGTAGTAGCTGGGAGATGTAGAGTATATACATTACCCTACTGGTGGATGAAGCTTGAACTCTCAAACTTCGACTGCCAGAGCTTTAACTCACCGACGATTGGAGTTCCTCCATAGGAAATCACTTTTAGTGAGTTCTGCCTGTTGTGATTCCCTCCTGGGGTAATTTCTCCACTAACTGAGTAAATGTGACATCAGAGTTGGTATATATAAGTTTATGAATTTTGAACTCTATCTCCAATGGCTATTAATATTTGGGAAAATGGGAAACAAATGGTTCACTGGGGGTGGAGCTCAGTGCTTGTGAGAAACCAGGAGCTCAAAGAAAGAGGGCATATTAAGATCACAACTTCAAATTCCACAGAAGGGGGTGCTAACTCTATGGCTTTAACTGGCCACTTTCAGTCACACTATAGTAAACAGCCAGATCTCTTAGATGGTTACAAACCTGGCTAGCAATGAATTATCAGTAACAATACATATTGATGATTTTATGATGAATATGTCAATACACCTTAGAAATGAGTGAAGACAATTTAAATGCTCTCACTGTCTAGTTATACTTCTGGTTAAGAATTTTTTTACCAATTCTGGTTATCTGGGGACAACTTAAATGCAAGGAATGGTTAAGCTGTTCACTTTGTCTTCTTACAATAACCATGATTAGTCCCAGATTCAGGAAGCTGGTCCAAAACTATAGAAGAATGTGTAAAAAGCATGCTTGGGTTGTACCTAGGAGTTTGGTTAGAGAGACAGAAGACTAAATGACATAATATTATATATGGTACTAAAATCCTTTTGTACTGGTTCAAATTTCTCTCTGATTGCATGAAATGTTTGGAGCATCATAACTGCACCCATCATAGCTGTTAATCCAAACAATATGTTTTCCCTGTACCCTTGGAGTGTTGTATTTTCTTCCTGAATGCTGAAAAAAAATGTAATATTAAACATAATTGTGGATATTATTTGAAAGCAACGCAGGGACTGGTGCCTTGCCTGTAGAAGATTGGAGAAAGGCTTGTTTTGGAAAGCATTAAAAAGCTACCTGCTGTCTGACATGCTCTTACTTCCAAGACATGCTTGCCGGTTTCAAGGTAAACTATATCCTCATACTGCTCTTTAAAGAGTGAACGTTCAACACTATTTCTACAACTCAGAATAAACTCTGAATTAGTGCTACAAATGGAAATTGTTGGAATGGTATTCTCCATTCTAAAGTGTTTAGGATAAATCTGCATCTCTTGAAAGTGGAGCAGTACTGAGTTTGACACATTTCTTAGTAACATAAAAACTGTGTTGGCATAAGATATGTGGCATTTCGGTACCTGGCTTGGGGTTAAAGAGTGCCACTGATCACTTAAAAATAAAAGTGCTTGTATACCACACTAAAACCTAAACACTGAAGATATTAGCTTGGGGACGTCTGTACCTGAGTATAAATAGCACGCACTATGAGAAGAAGAAGAAATTCAGATTAATTCATCGTTTATATTTTATTTATTTTTCAGGCTGGAATGGGTGGAGATTATTGAGCCTCGAACCCGGGAACACATGTATGCCAACCTTATAACAGGGGAATGCGTGTGGGATCCACCATCTGGGGTGAAAATCAAGCGTACAAATGAAAACCAGTGGTGGGAGCTGTTTGATCCAAACACGTCACGATTTTATTATTACAATGCTACTACACAAAGAACTGTATGGCATCGGCCGCAGAACTGTGACATCATTCCACTGGCCAAACTGCAGACCCTGAAGCAGAACACAGAGTCGCCTAGGGCTTCAGCAGAAAACAGCCCTGGCCGGAGCAGCAATATCAGTCGAGAAGGAAGCACCAGCTCATCCCTAGATCAGGAACTGGAGAGCAGCGAAAAGGAACAGATGAGATCCAACCGACAGGCAAGCATTCATTCCATGGGAAAAGAAGAAGCAGAAAGGTAAGAAGTCCACTTCCTTCATCTGCCTTTTCACTTTTTTTATTGAAATTTTTGTCCTTGCACATTTTGTGAGACTGTAAGTTACAAAAAGTAATTCCTTGTGTTTGTGAACTAGCTGTGCAAGCAATTTTTTGCATACTACTAAGTAAGAATCCAGTTGATTAGCACACTAATTCCCTAAACTGGATGCAGGTAACTATTAACTCATTCCCTCCAATGGTGCTCTGGATGTTTGCATTGTAACTTCCAATGGGCGGAGCCTAAACGTTTTGATAGAATCAGATTAAGTCCTTACATTTCAAACAAATGTTCATATCTCTGGAGCCATAGGGGTTACTAAATAAGTGCAAATGGCAAACTCTTCATCACAAGCTATTTTCATAGTAGTAGAACTCTTTAGGTTCTAGGTGTTAAACCGGATTTTGGAAGTCACAGTAAGCACAGTAACTATTAAGTTTATAATATTTTGGAAACAACTTACAGTATCTCAGCAACCACTCAAGTTACACATGTACTGTTGGTAGCACTTTGTTCACTCAGCTGAGAGCTTTCATATTAGGCTAAGCAGTTCTATCTGTGGTACTTGTTTGTCAAGATATTTAAAAAAGCATGAAATTTGTGACACTGTAAATAAATATTGCATATTGCATGAACAACAATTAATATATTAATATCTGTTTACCTGCACTAGACACAGGTCAAATATCAACACAGTTGTGTTTGCCATTGTGTAAGATTTAAGATGACATCTTTTAATACTTTGTATGTAGCATGGTTTTGAAATTATTAATGCAAATATGAACAAGCAATGTTTGATGCATAGAGGTGTCAATAGGATCTAACTGCAGAAACAACTATAGGTGTCACTCAGCTATAATAAGTTAAAAGAGTGCTGCTGGTTTCATCAAATTTGTTCACAGGAACAGCACTCTAAGTTCTATTTTATTTTTTATGTTTACTGGGTTGAAACATTAGCCACTTGTACCTATTTTCATGGGGTGACCAGAGAACACTGCCTACTTGAGTTACTTGCTCAGAGTTATACATTAGGCAGACAGATTGAAAGACTCAAACCCATGATTACAAGTAGTGCATAATATTTGAGAGGCATTTAGAGAAATTATCTTCATAGTGCAAATAGATCTTTGATTCTGCCCTCTAGTAGAGGTATGGAACCAACTTACGATTCAGAGACAGCAAAGAGTTGCATTGAATAAAAGCTAATTAATGATTGATTAACATGACTCTGAATTGAACACAATACAGCTGGTCAGCTCCATTAAGAGTTGGTCCCCCCCACCAGTCCATGCAGTGCCATTGCACAGGCACCTACAAATACATGTTTAGACACACAAGCACACACACACACACACACACACACACACACACACACACACACACACACACACACACAAACACAAACACGCACATTCATGTCCGTACTCTCACGCATACTTGCATACACATGCGCCAGCGCTACTGCTCCTCATAAGATATATATTTCCCTATTTTCTTTTCTAAAATGTACACGTTTTACCAAAGACTTGTAACTAAAGCAGTTTCTTACACTGCTGATCTCTTAAAGACAGTTACCTTCACTGTTAACTAAAAAGTTTACGATTCCCTTCACTGATCTTCAAGCAATACATTTTGCGGTCCTAAAATACATACTGAATTCCACCATTGCTGAAGTAATATGTAATTATCTTCATCTCTCCCTACAGAAACAGCTGCCAATGTTTGCTGTAACTTGATTCTAAACAACTGCACCGAGAATATCCACATTACTTTGTGTGACATATATGACAGCTGTTATACCTGTGATGTATAATGTCAATACCTCTGCATTTATACTTACTTACAGCACCTGAGAAATGATTTCCTCTTGAAAAATAATATCACTATTACTGTTATTTTTGCTTCCTATCTCCAATTTGTTACATATTGCTTTTACAATGCATATCTTGGGGTTTCAGAGATATTGAAGACTCCCCTAGAAAAAGGCCACTGGCTCAGTGGGATTTATGCATTCAACAAAACTAAATTAAATAAATCAATTTCTTTAACTTGTCTCCAGAACAGGTTCATTTTTTTGCATTACTTTATAAGTAAGAAATATTTCTGTCCACTATATCTTACACAGTCTACTGCCGCGGTGGTGCAGCGGTGGCATTGTTAACTCACAGCTAGAGGTAATCCCATTCGATTCTCGGCTGGAGTGCTGGGAGTGCCTTCTGTGTGGAGTCTGCATGTCTTCCCCGCGGTTGGGTGGGCATTTGAAAGACATGCGTAAATGGGTGTGCCTTCGTTGAAGGCTGGAACCTCGGCGTTCGTGAAGATCTACTGCCAAACATTGGCAGACAGGAGTTCCGCTGTGGCGACCCCTAACTGGGAAAAGCCGAAAGACAACAACATATCTTACACAGTGCATGCTTAATTTTGCTACTAAGCAATCAGGAACTTAACTTCTGCACACTTCTCTCTAGGCACTACATGTTCCTCTTCCCTATACAAAAAGCAATGTACCACACACTGCATATTTCCTTCCACTGCTCCCTTCTACAATGTGCCTGTTTTTCCTCCCTGATTTTCTTTTCCAAGTAGCATATACTTCTCACATGGCTTCTTAAATAGTATATGCTAATACTGGCAGTTTCCCAGAATGCAAGTCTTCTTTTACAGTCTGTTCTGCACACGTCTTATTTCCTCTCACTAGTCACCAAGCTGCTTTTCTCTCCAATGCTCATTGAATAATGCACGTTTTCATGTAAGATATTTAAGAAATGCATGTTTCTTTCCATGGCTTTTTAAGCAGAAGGTAAATGACAAGTGTGTTAATGTTTGAAAGTCTTCTGTGATGAGGCTAGGTTAGTGCAAAAGAAAAACTGTTAGTGGATCATAATGAAAAATACTAATGATGATGCAGAAAGACGTCATGCAGCAGCATTTCATTCAGACAAGACATTTGATGATGTTGCATCTATAAAGTCATTATGTGAATGTGTTTTTCCTGTTTTATGTTTCCCTGTTAGCTGATGCTGTGTGCAACACCATCTGCCATAACACTTTTATTAATGACGATTTATGTAGGCAACTGCTGCTAATGACAACCTAGCTTAATTTGCACTGGGGAGGCATTACTTTCATTATTTCAGTTATTTATAGCAGAAAGAAGTAATAAACCAGGCTCAGGGAGTTAAACAAGCATGTATAAAACTGGCCAACAACAGGTGAGTATGCAGTTATAGGAGAAGTGGGAAACTTTTATGGGTTCATATGCAGTTACAGGTGAAGTGGGAAACAAGTGTTATGGGTTCTTATGTAGTTACAGGTGAAGTGGGAAACAAGTGTTATGGGTTCATATGTAGTTACAGGTGAAGTGGGAAACAAGTGTTATGGGTTCTTATGTAGTTACAGGTGAAGTGGGAAACAAGTGTTATGGGTTCATATGTAGTTACAGGTGAAGTGGGAAACAAGTGTTATGGGTTCATATGTAGTTACAGGTGAAGTGGGAAACAAGTGTTATGGGTTCATATGTAGTTACAGGTGAAGTGGGAAACAAGTGTTATGGGTTCATATGTAGTTACAGGTGAAGTGGGAAACAAGTGTTATGGGTTCATATGTAGTTACAGGTGAAGTGGGAAACAAGTGTTATGGGTTCATATGTAGTTACAGGTGAAGTGGGAAACAAGTGTTATGGGTTCTTATGTAGTTACAGGTGAAGTGGGAAACAAGTGTTATGGGTTCTTATGTAGTTACAGGTGAAGTGGGAAACAAGTGTTATGGGTTCATATGTAGTTACAGGTGAAGTGGGAAACAAGTGTTATGGGTTCATATGTAGTTACAGGTGAAGTGGGAAACAAGTGTTATGGGTTCATATGTAGTTACAGGTGAAGTGGGAAACAAGTGTTATGGGTTCATATGTAGTTACAGGTGAAGTGGGAAACAAGTGTTATGGGTTCTTATGTAGTTACAGGTGAAGTGGGAAACAAGTGTTATGGGTTCTTATGTAGTTACAGGTGAAGTGGGAAACAAGTGTTATGGGTTCATATGTAGTTACAGGTGAAGTGGGAAACAAGTGTTATGGGTTCATATGTAGTTACAGGTGAAGTGGGAAACAAGTGTTATGGGTTCATATGTAGTTACAGGTGAAGTGGGAAACAAGTGTTATGGGTTCATATGTAGTTACAGGTGAAGTGGGAAACAAGTGTTATGGGTTCATATGTAGTTACAGGTGAAGTGGGAAACAAGTGTTATGGGTTCATATGCAGTTACAGGTGAAGTGGGAAACAAGTGTTATGGGTTCATATGTAGTTACAGGTGAAGTGGGAAACAAGTGTTATGGGTTCATATGTAGTTACAGGTGAAGTGGGAAACAAGTGTTATGGGTTCATATATAGTTACAGGTGAAGTGGGAAACAAGTGTTATGGGTTCATATGCAGTTACAGGTGAAGTGGGAAACTTTTATGGGTTCATATGCAGTTACAGGTGAAGTGGGAAACAAGTGTTATGGGTTCATATGCAGTTACAGGTGAAGTGGGAAACAAGTGTTATGGGTTCTTATGTAGTTACAGGTGAAGTGGGAAACAAGTGTTATGGGTTCATATGTAGTTACAGGTGAAGTGGGAAACAAGTGTTATGGGTTCATATGTAGTTACAGGTGAAGTGGGAAACAAGTGTTATGGGTTCATATGCAGTTACAGGTGAAGTGGGAAACAAGTGTTATGGGTTCATATGTAGTTACAGGTGAAGTGGGAAACGTGTTATGGGTTCATATGTAGTTACAGGTGAAGTGGGAAACAAGTGTTATGGGTTCATATGTAGTTACAGCTGAAGTGGGAAACAAGTGTTATGGGTTCATATGTAGTTACAGGTGAAGTGGGAAACAAGTGTTATGGGTTCATATGTAGTTACAGGTGAAGTGGGAAACAAGTGTTATGGGTTCATATGCAGTTACAGGTGAAGTGGGAAACAAGTGTTATGGGTTCATATGCAGTTACAGGTGAAGTGGGAAACAAGTGTTATGGGTTCATATGCAGTTACAGGTGAAGTGGGAAACAAGTGTTATGGGTTCATATGCAGTTACAGGTGAAGTGGGAAACAAGTATTATGGGTTCATATGTAGTTACAGGTGAAGTGGGAAACAAGTGTTATGGGTTCATATGTAGTTACAGGTGAAGTGGGAAACAAGTGTTATGGGTTCATATGTAGTTACAGGTGAAGTGGGAAACAAGTGTTATGGGTTCATATGTAGTTACAGGTGAAGTGGGAAACAAGTGTTATGGGTTCATATGTAGTTACAGGTGAAGTGGGAAACAAGTGTTATGGGTTCATATGTAGTTACAGGTGAAGTGGGAAACAAGTGTTATGGGTTCTTATGTAGTTACAGGTGAAGTGGGAAACAAGTGTTATGGGTTCATATGTAGTTACAGGTGAAGTGGGAAACAAGTGTTATGGGTTCATATGTAGTTACAGGTGAAGTGGGAAACAAGTGTTATGGGTTCATATGTAGTTACAGGTGAAGTGGGAAACAAGTGTTATGGGTTCTTATGTAGTTACAGGTGAAGTGGGAAACAAGTGTTATGGGTTCTTATGTAGTTACAGGTGAAGTGGGAAACAAGTGTTATGGGTTCTTATGTAGTTACAGGTGAAGTGGGAAACAAGTGTTATGGGTTCATATGTAGTTACAGGTGAAGTGGGAAACAAGTGTTATGGGTTCATATGTAGTTACAGGTGAAGTGGGAAACAAGTGTTATGGGTTCATATGTAGTTACAGGTGAAGTGGGAAACAAGTGTTATGGGTTCATATGTAGTTACAGGTGAAGTGGGAAACAAGTGTTATGGGTTCATATGTAGTTACAGGTGAAGTGGGAAACAAGTGTTATGGGTTCATATGCAGTTACAGGTGAAGTGGGAAACAAGTGTTATGGGTTCATATGTAGTTACAGGTGAAGTGGGAAACAAGTGTTATGGGTTCATATGTAGTTACAGGTGAAGTGGGAAACAAGTGTTATGGGTTCATATATAGTTACAGGTGAAGTGGGAAACAAGTGTTATGGGTTCATATGCAGTTACAGGTGAAGTGGGAAACTTTTATGGGTTCATATGCAGTTACAGGTGAAGTGGGAAACAAGTGTTATGGGTTCATATGCAGTTACAGGTGAAGTGGGAAACAAGTGTTATGGGTTCTTATGTAGTTACAGGTGAAGTGGGAAACAAGTGTTATGGGTTCATATGTAGTTACAGGTGAAGTGGGAAACAAGTGTTATGGGTTCATATGTAGTTACAGGTGAAGTGGGAAACAAGTGTTATGGGTTCATATGCAGTTACAGGTGAAGTGGGAAACAAGTGTTATGGGTTCATATGTAGTTACAGGTGAAGTGGGAAACGTGTTATGGGTTCATATGTAGTTACAGGTGAAGTGGGAAACAAGTGTTATGGGTTCATATGTAGTTACAGCTGAAGTGGGAAACAAGTGTTATGGGTTCATATGTAGTTACAGGTGAAGTGGGAAACAAGTGTTATGGGTTCATATGTAGTTACAGGTGAAGTGGGAAACAAGTGTTATGGGTTCATATGCAGTTACAGGTGAAGTGGGAAACAAGTGTTATGGGTTCATATGCAGTTACAGGTGAAGTGGGAAACAAGTGTTATGGGTTCATATGCAGTTACAGGTGAAGTGGGAAACAAGTGTTATGGGTTCATATGCAGTTACAGGTGAAGTGGGAAACAAGTATTATGGGTTCATATGTAGTTACAGGTGAAGTGGGAAACAAGTGTTATGGGTTCATATGTAGTTACAGGTGAAGTGGGAAACAAGTGTTATGGGTTCATATGTAGTTACAGGTGAAGTGGGAAACAAGTGTTATGGGTTCATATGTAGTTATAAGTGAAGTGGGAAACAAGTGTTATGGGTTCATATGTAGTTACAGGTGAAGTGGGAAACAAGTGTTATGGGTTCATATGTAGTTACAGGTGAAGTGGGAAACTTTTATGGGTTCATATGTAGTTACAGGTGAAGTGGGAAACTTTTATGGGTTCATATGCAGTTACAGGTGAAGTGGGAAACAAGTGTTATGGGTTCTTATGTAGTTACAGGTGAAGGGGGAAACAAGTGTTATGGGTTCATATGTAGTTACAGGTGAAGTGGGAAACTTTTATGGGTTCATATGTAGTTACAGGTGAAGTGGGAAACAAGTGTTATGGGTTCATATGTAGTTACAGGTGAAGTGGGAAACAAGTGTTATGGGTTCATATGCAGTTACAGGTGAAGTGGGAAACAAGTGTTATGGGTTCATATGTAGTTACAGGTGAAGTGGGAAACAAGTGTTATGGGTTCATATGTAGTTACAGGTGAAGTGGGAAACAAGTGTTATGGGTTCATATGCAGTTACAGGTGAAGTGGGAAACAAGTGTTATGGGTTCATATGCAGTTACAGGTGAAGTGGGAAACAAGTGTTATGGGTTCATATGTAGTTACAGGTGAAGTGGGAAACAAGTGTTATGGGTTCATATGCAGTTACAGGTGAAGTGGGAAACAAGTGTTATGGGTTCATATGTAGTTACAGGTGAAGTGGGAAACAAGTGTTATGGGTTCATATGTAGTTACAGGTGAAGTGGGAAACAAGTGTTATGGGTTCATATGTAGTTACAGGTGAAGTGGGAAACAAGTGTTATGGGTTCATATGTAGTTACAGGTGAAGTGGGAAACAAGTGTTATGGGTTCATATGTAGTTACAGGTGAAGTGGGAAACAAGTGTTATGGGTTCATATGTAGTTACAGGTGAAGTGGGAAACAAGTGTTATGGGTTCATATGTAGTTACAGGTGAAGTGGGAAACAAGTGTTATGGGTTCATATGTAGTTACAGGTGAAGTGGGAAACTTTTATGGGTTTATATGCAGTTACAGGTGAAGTGGGAAACAAGTGTTATGGGTTCATATGCAGTTACAGGTGAAGTGGGAAACAAGTGTTATGGGTTCATATGTAGTTACAGGTGAAGTGGGAAACAAGTGTTATGGGTTCATATGTAGTTACAGGTGAAGTGGGAAACAAGTGTTATGGGTTTATAAGCAGTTACAGGTGAAGTGGGAAACAAGTGTTATGGGTTCATATGTAGTTATAGGTGAAGTGGGAAACAAGTGTTATGGGTTCATCATGTTATTCGTACTTAGTTTGCGTAAGCATTTGTAAAAGTCTACAATGTCCTAAGGCTGAAAAATGAAAGAAAGATAGTAATCCTGACACATATATGGTGCTGATTGTGTTATTCTGTCTCTTCTCACTTCCAAATCATTGGTACCACGTGATGTGTTGTTATCTCTATATAATTGTGTCTGAAGAGGTAGCGTTTCATGACCATTTATACCTAGAAAAAGCAAAACGTTAATGTAGTTTCTGAAGAGTGAATAAAAGGACTAGAGATTAAAGCATCAAAATATTTTAAACCTGTATTATTCAAACAACAGATCAACAAGTGTCTTCATTCTTTTACATAAACTGCTTTGTTAATTTATTTTGTTTGTTTGACAAGTGATCTGTTCTGCGATTCTCACTTGATACAGTATGACGATGAAACTACCATCACAGCCAGAAGACATGGACTCGTGGCAGATTTATTAGACAGGAGAAATAGAAATGTGCTCAGTACTCTGACAACACTACACGCTGCAAGTATGTCTGAAGGAAGCAAACACTAAACAGCAATTGGCCCCCTGACCCTAGACTAGACAGTGTGAGTTAAAATTTATGGTCCAGCGCTGCTTCATGTGGTAGTGTGCACAGATGGCTGGGAAGGCCAGAAAATCAAACAAGCAGCTTGGCATACAAATATAATTGAACCCTGTCTTCTTTTTCTTGCTTTAAAGTATGCTAGCATGAAAACCAGATCAGTAAAGGGCAATTTTCTTTATTTATTTTTCTTTTTTTTTTTTTTATTTTCCTCCTGATCCACATGGTCATTAAGGCTCCATCCTACTTGTTCTATTGGCCTGTTTGTTCTCCAGGTGATGAATAAGAATCATAGAGTCCATTCATTTAATCAAGGCAGAGGATAAGTGTAAATCACATTCCCCCTTCTGCGTATGTCCACTGCTGCCCAAGATGTTGAGTCTAAGTAGGCATCTGTGAGGATTTCTGTCTCATTTCTCTGAGTGATGTCTTTCTGTCAGCCCCGCTTTCTTGATCTAGTACCGTCATTTATACATTTTCTCCACTGGAGATTTTAATTCTATGTGGAGTCTGCACCCTGGATATACATCCTCACAGTCTCCTTCCAGAGAAAGGCAAGCAGACTCCATATCATCACTGGCCTCCATCTCTGGCCATCTCTTCCACATGGAGAGGCCACTAGACTTCACCTCATCACCACTCTCTCTACCTAGCCAGCTATCCCCCTCCACCCCAAAATTTGGTGTACAGACTCCATCTCATCACCCCTGTCTTTTGGCCTCTCCTAGCCAGCTCCTTCCCTGTGAAGAGGCAGCCAGATTCCACCACATTACTTAATTCTCTCTCTCTCTCCCCTGGCCAGCTCCTATATATAAATATATATTTATGAGATACATATACAGATATATGTACACATCTTGTTTCAATAGTATATTTATACCCATTTCTGGATGATTTATTTTATTTTATGGGATGGGCCAAAAGTAAAAATTGATGCATTTGACTCTTATATTAACATCACTACAAATGTCTTAAAATGTAATCATAATATCGTTGCTTTCAACATAGTGTTTTTGGATGTTTGGCTTATGAAAAATCGTGAGAATAGGAGATTTTTATAAAAAATATTCAGACACATCCATTAAAACAAAAGAAGGCCATAGTAAAGGGGCAGTACGTATGAGCAGCATACGGTGTCCATCTTGGAATCATTCCTTGATGAATGTGACAACCTTAAAGATAATGTTTTTGGGCAGAAGATATCCTCTTGAACTGGTCAACAATGTCTTGCTTAAATGTATAAATAAAAGGGAGAGGGGACACTTTGTGCCTTTATTAAAGAAAAAAGAAAATGGAGTAGGGAGTCATAGTGCAAGTGAATTTGCTAATACATTAAGAAGAAGGAACGATTCTAAGAGTTTCTTTATTACAACATATAATATGGAGAGTTGCAAACTTTAAAATATTTTACAAAAAAATTGGGAAATTTTAAGAAGTGACAAGAATATGAGATTGCATGTGGGAAGGTGCCCAGTAGTGGTTTATAAAAAGGGTAGGAATCTCAAAAGTGCATTTGAAAAGAAATATGGGCCAATTAAAAGTGATGAGGCCATAAAAAAATGTGGGGATATGTAGTCTTTGTACGTATGTACATGAATGTAAATATAAACAACAAGGATGTGGTACTCCTTGGAAAATATAATTGTGCTACTGAAAAAGTTATATATTTTACTGTCTATTGTAAATGTTAGTGTTTTTATGTGGGGAAAACTGATTGGAAATTGAAAAATAGAATTTACGAGCATTTATATGGCATTAGTACAAGAAAGGAAACATTGTATGGAAGAGAATGATAATTCTTTTAAGTTTGTGGTTATTGATGGTATTACCTTGGATCAGTGAGGGGGGGCCTGGTCATTATTACTGGAAAAATGTGAACTATAGTAGTGGCAGTTACATTTAAATGCAGGTAACTAATCAGGTTTGAATGACCAAGTCTCTGTCAGTTTATTGCTGAAATTAAAGGCATTGGAGAGATGAGAGCCGAGGGTTTGTCAGTAGTCAAAACAAATAGAATAAAACAAAATGATCCGATTGCTTATTATAAGAATTATTATATTATAAAGGTTTATTATTTTTTTGTATATTGTGTGAATTTCATGGTTAGACTTTTATGGTTACATGATATTTTATGTTTATTACATTTATCACAGTATTATTATTATTATTATTATATTCAGTACATTCCTAAGGACTTAATGGGTCTTCAGTTTTGATTGGAATGGGAGGAAGGTGTTGCTATGATGCTTGATGACGTGTGCATTGGTTTTACTATATCTATCTATCTATATATATATGTATATATATATATATATATATATATATATATATATATATGTATATATATATATATAAAACACTTGAATTTGTATTTATTTGATCTGATGAAGTTTCTATTGGCAAGAATGAAAGCGCTTGTCCTTCTGTATTTTAATAAAGGCACTCTCATTGGATACAGTTGTACATTGTTTGTTGTTAAGTGTTGGAGGATATTTCTTCATTTGTTTGTACTGGGAACTGCTTTTTGGTGCCTTTGGACTGCTTGAGTCATCCACTGGTTTCCTATAAGTCAGTTTACTTTGGGAGCTGGTTTGTGTATTATTCAGTTTGTTTGTTTTCCATTTTCTGGCTCAGTAGTATGTTTCTTTTTTAGTGATTTATGCAAAGATTATGTGCACCCTGCTTGCACAATTCAACAAGTACTGCAGTGCCTTCACAAGGAATGAATCTAACAATGGTAAAATATTGCCAGCTTCATCTCCTGATTTGTGTCAGTGGCATAGAGAGGCACAGAAAACAGGCCAGACCTAGATGGTAAGAGACTCTTCTTTTGCCAGCAATTCATTTGGTTTGGTGTAATCCATAATATTTGTCTCTGGGAACAATGCAGTACCGATGAAGTTAGACATAATATTGTTTCTGTAAGTGCGCATTCGCATTTATGCACACTATCAGATTTTGCTTTTGACACACTATGTAACACTTGGTACACAGCAAAACGGTGCCATCATTTTACTGTTTATAATAAAGCAGTGTAGTGACAAAGCCTTGGGTGTGATGGCAAGAGAGAAATCTATTCCAAGTTGTGGCTGGATATATGGAAAGACAGAAGGACGATGGATGGATGGATGGAGGGATGGATGGATGGATGGATGGATCTTTGGATGGATGGATGGATGAGGGATGGATGGATGGTTGGATGGATTGTTGGGTGGATGGATGGATGGATGGATGGATGGATGGATGGATGGAAGGATGGATGGATGGATGGATGGATGGATGGATGGATGGATGGAGACATCTGTGCATTAACTGAGACATAGATTGTTACTACGTTTTTGCAGCTTTCTATAATTGTTATATCTTTTCTATTTGCAGAAAAATCCCTCCATTCATTGTTTAAATGCAAGTGTAAATTCCATAGTCGTTATAATAGTCGTTATAATAGTTCATAGGTTCATAGGTTTATACTAGGCTATCTGCCCTAAGGCATTATTAAGCCTAGCCCAAAGTTATGTGGCTTACGCCACCCCTTATGTTAGAAATAATGTGCCCATTAGTTTGTTGTGTCTCTGTCCAGCAGTGACACAGAGATGATTCCCGGGGTAAACCTACGATCTCCCATCCACCGGTCAAGATTTCTCTTGAACAGAGCCAGCGAGGTGCTCTGCCTCACATGGACTGGGATTTTATTCCACAGCATGGGGAGTCTCTGGGTGATAAATCTATCCCTCCAGCACGTCCTATTTATATCCGTGCTAAGGTTTAAGTCACTTGCTCTAGTGGTTCTGGTGGATTTGGATTTTTTGAGGTGGAGCATGTCCATTAATTCTGGGTTGGTCATGGCCTTGTATGTCAGGCACAGGTCACCTCTGAGCAGACGGTATGCAACTGAGTAGAGTTGGAGTTGATTCAGTCTGGCAGTATATGACAGGTTTTGGAGTCCCTTTATCCTTTTGGTGTGGAACTTTTGGGGTCCCTCCAATTGCTGCAGGTGTCGGGTGAGATACATCCCGAATGGGGCATTGTACTCGATCATTGGTATGATAAGTGAAGAGTATAGGGGAACAATGACCTCACTTGATCTGGATGTGAATCCCTTCATGATCAGATGGGCAATGTAGAAGGTCTTTCGAACCACTTTAGCAACGTGAGTGTCAAACGAGATGCCACTGTCAACCTGGGTACCCAGGTCCCTGATAACCTCTTCTGTGCTTAGTGGGTTGCCATCTATATGGTAGCTTGGGGTTACCTTGTTTTTCCCGAAGGGTATGACTATACACTTTTTGCTTAACTTCAGGCCATGGCTCTGGCACCAGCTATCAGTTTCCGTGAGAACCCTCTGAAGGATGTCTGTGTCCGATGTACTATCCACTATGGCACCCAGTTTGCAGTCATCCGCAAACTTTGTCAGCCATAGTCCTCCTATGTTTGCCTGTACTTCTGAGAAGTAGATGCCGAACAGTAGGGGCCAAGGACTGAGCCCTGTGGGACACCACTTGTAACCGGCTTGGAGTCTGACATGGCTCCAGCAGCTCTAACCCTGTGGGTTCTGTCCTTTAGCCAGTTTGCAACCCATCTTGTGACATATGGGTTTACATTTAAGCTGGTAAGTTTCTCTATGATACCCGAGTGGGGTATTGTGTCGAAGCTTTGCAAGGTCAAGGTAGGCTGTATGGACTGCCTTTCCCTCATCAATGGCCTTGGTAACTGTTTCGAAGAAGTCGACCAAGTTCAAAAGGCAAGATCTGCCCTTGACAAAGCCAAACTGGGCTGGGTCCAAGGTCTGCAAGTCCCCTATGTCCTCGTTTATGAGTTCCATTATGATCCTCTCCATAGCTTTGCAGACCAGGCTTGTTAAGCTTATGGGGCGGTAATTACCAGGGTCCGTAGAGGCACCGCCTTTGTGGAGTGGGACCACAGTTGCCGTACACCACTCCTTGGGCACATGTCCTGTGGTAAGGCTGAGATTAAACAGCTGCCTTATGTGCGGGTTTAGTTCTTTATTGAGTTCATGTAGCACACAGCCGGGGACACCATCCAGTCCCATTGATGCTGTGTTTTTAGCTTTAGAGAGAGCAGCTTTCACCTGCGCATTTGAGATGTCTGGGAGGCTACACTCTGTTGGGATAGTTATCTCTCCTTTTGGGGGGGAGGGGGGGAGTTTGCGCTGAACCTGTCTGCCAGTATGTTGGCAATGTCTGTGGGTTCAGTGATTTTTGTATCATTTTGGACTAATTCTGAGCATATCTGGGAGTTTCCACCCAGGTTTCTGACATAGCTGAAGAAGGCCTTATGATTGTCTTTTGAATCTATGGCAATTTTTTTCTCAAAGTTGGCCTTGGATGATTTTATGAGGGATCGTAGTTTCTTGCTAGTACTGATCAAAGATGCCTTCCCTTTTTGGAATTTTGCTCTATCATGTAATAGCTTTCTCCTCTTATTGTAAAGATTGTTTATGGCTGGGGTCCACCAGACTGGACGTTTGCCCTTGGTGGAAAGAGTCTTGGTTTTATTTGGGATTGCCTGATCCATGCAGTCCTGAAGGTGTTCATAGAAGGCATTTGTAAGGGCTTCCGCAGATTGGGTTGTGGTTTCCATTGGCTCAGGGGCCTTGAAGGATACCACACCTGTCTTGAGTAGTGTGAAGTTTGCTTTATAGAAGTTCTTCACTGTGGCCTTTTTTGTTTGGGGTGCGCGCCGGATGTGGATTTCTAGTGAGATTAGTTTATGATCTGATCTCACCAAAGAGGGATATACTTCCGGTGTGGAGCATTTTGTCCCCATGTTTGTGATGATGAGATCTAGTATATTTTCTCCTCTTGTGGGGACGGTGACTAGTTGTTCCATGGCATTTGAATTTATGAACTCCAGGAACCTTTGGGCTAGAAAGTTGGGGCTTGAGTAATGTTCCCAGTCTATATTCGGGTAGTTGAAGTCACCCAATATGATGGTGTTTGGTGATACATTTATACCCTCCAGTGTCTTCAGGAAGGCTGTGTGGGTTTCCTGAGTTTGAGAGGGTGGCCTGTAGCATGCTACAATTTGTAGAGCAGTTTTGCCTATGGTTAATTGCACCTGGATGGTTTCCGATGCTTCGTGCGTAGCCACCAACATGGAGGTGTGGGTATCCTTGATTAATATGGATACACCCCCTCCTTTTGTGGTATGGTCCGGGTTTTGGGGCCGGAACGCATGATATGAGGTAAAACCTGATAGTGCCGGGGTGCTCTCAGGAGCCTTGAACCAGGTTTCAGTCACAGCACAGACATCGATGTTCTCCATACTGAGAAGGGCCTCGAGTGCGTGCATTTTGAGATTTAGACTTCTGGCATTGAGCAGCATTACCCTTAGTTTCTTCCCGTTTTTGTTTTCTAGGGTGGTAGGTTTAGTTGAATAGTATTCAACAAACAAGTCACAGTTGGCCACCTTTCTTGAGTCCACACTGTGAGGCCATTTTAAATTAATGGGAATGCCCAGAAGAGATAAAGGTAGAAGTCTATCAACTGCATGGCAGCCAGGGATATGGCATGGATTTTTGGAATTGTAGTCTAGATTTCAAAATGTAGCCGCCTCACAAGTGTCCGTGTGCATGTGCGTGTGTGTGTGTGTGTGTGTGTGTATGTGTGTGTGTGTGTGTGTGTGTGTGTGTGTGTGTGTATATGTATATGTATATATATATATATATATATATATATATATATATATGGGTCTACCTGATAACACTGACACTCCAAAACACCGACAACGAAATAACCGACACGACAAAACCGAAAGTTCAAAAACACGAAACTTCACATGCCCGACAAACCACAATCCCGGCAATCAACAAAACAAATAACTTTCCCGAAAAACACACACACAACACAAGCACACCAAAAACCTTACAAACCTACACTAAATCTTACATACACAATTATATATGCACTAACCTTAACCCATACCCTAACCCTAAGGTCTGTCACTATCATACACTTACTTTACCTGCACCCTAACCCTAACTCACTTAATCCACCCCTAACCCTTAAGTCCGTCACTATCGCACACTTACCTTACCCACACCCTAACCGTAACTCACTTAACCCACCCCTAAACCTAATGTCCGTCATTATCACACACTTACCTCACCCGCACCCTACCCTAACGTGCGTCACTATGACACACTTACCTTACCCACACCCTGACCCTAACGTCTGCCCCTATTGCACACTTACCTTAACATGTCGGTGTTCTCAGCATCGGGATTCTCAACTGTCGGTCTTCTCTGTTGTCGATCTTCGGGTGTCAGTTATCTCGTTGTCGTTCTTCTCAGCTTTTGGTGTAATCAGGTAGACTAATCTAAATAAAGTGTCCCTCTCTCTCTCTCTCTCTGTATATATATATATATATATATATATATATATATATATATATATATATATATATATATATATATAAAATCTCTCTCTCTCTCTCTATATATATATATATATATATATATATATATATATATATATATATATATACACTCACACATATGTATATATACTGATGGGGGGTTGGTATAATGGTTAATGCATTTACCTTACAGCCACAAGGTGCAGGGTTTGATTCTTCTTTGGGGTAATTAACTAGGCTTAAAATGACTCACAAGAGCAGTTAGCCTAGTACTAATCTATGAAACTATATAGCCACCCAGGAATTTTGAAAGAAGTACAACAAACAAATATATATAGTCATACACAGTGATAATTATTCCAGTTAAAACAGTAAATTGTATTGCATTTTATTGTACAAAATAATATATTTTTAAAAATGTTATGCTATGGCATACATGGCATATTCCTGGCAGTATCTATAATAGCTTTTAACCCATCAGGTCATGTTTAGAATGCATTTTGAAAAATGTGAACCATACAGACATAACAGTTTTTCATCATTAAAAATTAGGGGAAGCATCCTCCATTAAAGACCACCATCAATAACAGTGCAAATTGTCACAATATTCCTGTCAGGCTTAACTAAAGGAAGAAAAAGTATAATAAAATTCTTTTGAAAAATTTGGCAGAATTATTATCTTTTGTGATGGCTCAATTATTCAGCTTAGCAATTCTTCATAAAACGTCCAGAACATGATACTACTGTTCAGTGGTGACTGGTGACTTCAAATCAAAGGGGGGCTGCAGGAGACAGCTGAATGGGTGGGGCCAACATGAAGGGGTGTGGTCAACGAATAGGGGGTGGAGCTATGGTGCAATGGGATCAATGCTGGACATGCTTGCTTATTTACATGAAATAAATGCTCAGTCAGTGTGGCGCATGCTGAATACTCTACACAGCACACATTGTTACATACACACACATTTATCGGGCTAGGCTTATAATTGCCCCAGGGCAGATAGCGTAGTATGAACCTATGAACCTATATACTCAAATCACGGGGTGGCGTAAGCCATACAGAATCGGGCTAGGCTTATAATTGCCCCAGGGCAGATAGCCTAGTATGAACCTATGAACCTATATATACACACACACACACACATATATATATATATATATATATATATATATATATATATATATATATATATATATATATATATATATATATATACATATATATATATATATATATATATACACACACACACACACACACACACACACACACACACACACACACAGTGGATATAAAAAGTGACCACACCGCTGGTACAGTGTTAGGTTTTTGTGATATAAAAAAATGTGACCACAATAAATCATTTCAAAACATTTCCCACCTTTAATGTGACCTATTCAATTGAAAAACAAATAATTTAGGGAAAAAATATAAAATATAAAAAATGATATTCCAATAAACTGATTGCATAAGTGTGCACACCCTAAACTAATACTTTGTGGAACCACCTTCTGATTTAATTACAGCATTCAGTCTTCTTGGGTACACACTTGCCATCAATTAAAGATGCTGTAACTAGGACTGCTTGTACTTAATACATCAGCAAAATCAGCAGGACTCACTTGATTTTACATGAAGGAATAACTGATTGCTATAGTAGCTGAAGTTAGATATCCTATTCACATGAGCCTAAAGTTTTATTTCAGAAAATAAATAGTTTTAGTCTGGTGGTAGGGGGACATATGCATCATAAATGAGGCATGTTGCTTGCTATACTGAGACCTCATTTACAAAAAGGACTTGCTTTTTCTAGAGAAAAGGAAGCTGTAAACCTGTAGCTACACAACACACAGACATAACTAAAGAAACTAAAAACTACCACTAGCCCCTGACTGCTACCCCCAGAATTCATAAAAGCAGCTGCCATCTGAATAGCTTGTTCATACTTCTAACTTGGAAACAAACAGTTCTGCTGTACATACTTAGTGTAGGAAAAACAGTGTGTTACTAGGTTAAAAGCAGACTGTGTCTCAGCTAATCTATGTGCCTAGCACCAAAAAAGTAAATCAGTGAACCCCGACTTGTCAAAAAACAGAAAGTTAAATTAGCTCACTGATAAAATAAGTGTTACATCCCAACAGTCCGTAATCAGCATAAATCTCTATTTTTCATCTACGGACTAGTAGATAAAAGCGCTTAACATTGGTGAAAACTAAATTGATTTATGCTGATTACGGACTGTTGGGACATGGCACGCATTAATCAGTGAGCTAATGTAACTTTCTGTTTTTTGATAAGTTATGTGCCTCTGAAACCACATTCTTTTCTTGTCCTTTCAAGACACTTGAAACAATAGCTGCTGCAGCATGTATGCATTCTGTCATGCCTGCTATACTCTCAAAGATTCAGTGTGCTGTTTTGCAGAGATTAGTATCTGACCTGTCCTCAACAGAACATTTCAGGATAAATGGTAGACTCACTGCACAGATATAGCAGAAAAAAACAAAATTAAACTTGTGTGATAGAGGAAAGAGGTTTGGAAACAGAAAAAAAATGTTGCAGAAGATTGAGGCAGACAAACTATATTATGCACAAGCAGTTTTCCTGGAACGATATTGTGGACATCCCTGTACTCCTTCGTTATCAGACCCATTATTGAGTACAGTGCCCCCTTTGGCATGTACCTTGCCAAGCACATGCAGCAGTTGGAGAGACCACAGAGGTTCCTGACCAGGAAAATCCAGGGTCTCAAACAGCTAGTTTCCCAAAGAATGTCTATCCTCATGATATTTCACTCTTTAAAATGTGTTAGTAAACTTGCATTTTACTTTGAGTGTAGAAAGAAGGAAGGAGGTCCCTTTTTAAACACATTTAAAACTGTTTCATATACACACTTCACAATGTATAGGGAGGCTTTACTAACCTATAGCTTGCATGTCAATAGGCTGAATATAGCAGCAATAATGGCTAATGTCTTGCATTATCATACAATGATCTGGTTAGGGGCCTGCATGGGGATAATTGAACTGAACTAGCCTGCAGATATGTATATTAGTACAAACAAAGCACAAACCATCAAAATTCTTTAAAAACGGTTTAAGCACATGCCACATTCAAAATGTATTTTGTCCGTTATTCTGTATTTGTTTATTCCACTTTTCTGTATTCCTTTACTACTAGTGGTATATGCAATAACTTAATAATAAAACTGACTAAACTGTAGTAGATATCTTCAACCACATTACAAATGCCAATAATTCAAAATACAAATAAAATTCCTTTAATTCCAAATAACAAATAAAGATACAAATAAAAATATATATCTTTATTAAATAGCAAATCTACAGAGAAATATTTTTTATAGCATACATTAAATTTAGATTCCTGATTAATATACATTTCCTATTCATGATAAAACGGGAGAAGAAAAAAAAAAGGCACTTCTCTACTTAAGAACAGTAACTGAAATAAAAAATCTAACAGAAATATAAAAAATATATTACACTTTTTTTAGTCTGGACTAAAACAAACTGAGAAATTATTTACACATAGGTTCACAGGTGTGTACTAGCCAATGGCCCTGGTGCCTTTACAAGCCTAGCCCATAGAAGTGCCCTGGCATCATGCCGCCATTAGTTCCCAGTGTCTCTATTAATTAGAGCCACTGGAGTGATCCCCGGGGTGAACTTTCTATTTCCCATCCACTCATTTGTTTGTGCTGTATATTCATGTATATAATATATCTGCAACTTGCAATTTATTTTTGCATGTTTATCTATTTCCTTTTCCTTCTCTTAATGCATTCCTCTATTTCAATATTATAAAATAAGGCATTTCCACTAACAAAAATTACATCTACTCCCTTATCCTTTTATCAAAATCTTATCCTGCTATGTGTTCTTTGAGTGTGAGTACACATTTATCTAAGTGTGTGTGTGTATGTGCATGTGCGTGCGCGCACGTGCATGTGACTGTAACTGTGCTTATTCTGTATTTGATTATTCCACTTTTCTGTATTCCTTTACTACTAGTGGTATATACAATAACTTGTCTACACCATAAAGGGTCCAGGACCACCAGCAGTTATATACACACATACACACAAATACACACACACACACACACACACACACACACATATATATATATATATATATATATATTGATATATATATATATATATATATATAATACTCGTTTTCCATAAATTATTTTATGGCACAGTATTGCACTCCTATTACTGCATGCTGTTAATGGAGGTGGCCAGTACTGTTTTGTAACATTATTTTTTATCTATATATTATGTATACTATTTTATCTATGCCTTCTTTGGTATGTATCTGTCCAGAATCCAGACACATGTAACAAATGGAATGCCCTTTGAGATACCTTACTGAAAGGATGCAAGGCCAGAACATGTCCTACGTGGACTGACTCAAAGTCCTGTCACTATACTCTGTAACCTACAGAGTGCTAAGATGTGACCTGTGTCTGGCATACAATGCATCCTCCAACCCAGTACTGATGGATTTACTGCACATCAACAAATCAAATGGCATCAGAAATACTCGGTCTATGGATCTGAATCTCTTCTGCAACATCAGCAGAATGGCTTGGAGGGACAGGTATATTTTGCACAGGATGCCACTATTATGGAACAGACTCCCCATCCACATAAAACAAATTTCATCCCGGACCATTTTCCTCCACAACTTAGATCTATTGATGGGAAACAGAAAATGTACCTCAAAACTGCCCCCTCAACTACTAATGGACAGATGCCACTCCTAAATACTTTATCCCATGCATAGGTCCCCTCAGATTGATCCCAGTTATTCTCATTATGGGTAATATATAATTATTGACTATGAAATGGGTAAGGCCAGTCTATAATGAAATAGGATAGGTTATTTTGAGCACAGAAAGGGAACTTGATTAGACTTAAAATAGCCCATGAGGGCAGCTAGCCTAGTACTTACTTATGAATTTATGAACCTACAAGTACATTAACGGAGACCTGGTTTAAAGTAGCAGAAACCACCCCTGCGCTACCAGGCTATAACTCATTCTGCACCTTTCGGCCCCAGAAAATGGATCAAAGCTCCAAAGGTGGTGGTGTCTCCATATTCATAAAAGATATGCACACCTCCAGACTAGTAGCCCAGCATAACACATTGGAGATACTTCGGGTACACCTAACAGTGGGTAAGATAGCAATTCAGGTTGAAGCCTGCTATAGGTCTCCAACCATGTCCCAAGACTCTCATTCCACATTCCTAAGCACCCTTGAAACTATTAGGGTCCAACCCAACACTGTCATACTGGGTGATTTCAGCTACCTCTCCATCAACTGGGAAGACTACTCATGCGCCAATACACTTGCCCAACACTTCCTGGAATTCATTAATTCGAATGCGCTGGACCAGTTTATTCTTACCCCCACTAGAGGAAGCAATATCCTTCACCTGGTTATTACTAACATGGGCAACCATTGCTCAACACCAGTAGTCATGTCCTCCCTGGTTAGATCCAACCACAAACTATTTAAATCCACATCTCACCCACACCACCAGCAAAGGTAACCACCATGAAAAACTTCTCCAAAGCTGACTTTGGGCTCCTAGAAACAGAGGTGTCTAACTTCACGGCACCCATACAAATGGAAAATAGGTGCATGACCGCCGAATCATACACCAATGCACTGTATGAACACATACATAAATGCATGGAACTAGCCATACCCTACAGAACCAAGATGCTCTCCTCCAAAAAAAGGAAGACAATCTGGTGGTACCCTGCCATTAACAAACTCTACAACAGAAGGAAGAAACAGTTGCAGAAAAAGGTGAAGTCCCAAGACTGAAAAAACTCCCTTATTAGCCTCAACAAAAAGTTGAGATCCCTCATCAAAACCTCTAAATCTAGCTATAGATTCATAGGTTCATAGATAGGTACTAGGCTATTGGCCCTTGGGCCTATATAAGCCTTGCCAAAAAGATACCCTGGCTTTCGTCACCCAAGAAAATTATTTTCCTGTGCCCCTGTCAAGCAGAGCCACAGAAGTGATCCCCGGGGTGAATTTCCTATTTCCCATCCAATCATTAAGATTTTTTTTGAAGATTGCTAATGAGGAGCTTTGTTTTGATATAGATAGGTAGTTTGTTCCAGAGTATGGGAAGTCTGTGGGACAGGACTCTATCCCTCCAGCATGTTCTGTTTATTGTGGTGACAAGGTTTAGGTCCCAAGAGCATGTAGCTCAAAGGGATTGGGATTTCTTTAAGTGGAACATGTCCAACAGTTCTGGGTTTGACATAGCTTTGTATGTTAGGCAGAGATCGCCTCTGAGTAGGTGATATGCGATGGAGTAAAGCTGGAGTTTTTTGAGACGGTCTATGTAGGGCATCTGTTTGAGGCCAGTAATCCTCTTTGTGAGGTATTTCTGTTGCCTATCCAGTTGTTGTAGATGTCTTGTGAGATACATACCAAAAGGGGCATTGTATTCTATAATGGGGTCTAATGAGTGATGAGTAGAGGGAAACAATTACCTCTTTTTTCCTGGATGAGAAACCTTTTGTGTTGAGGTGTGCCACGTAGAAGGATTTCCTGACTACTGTGGCAATGTGATTATCAAAGGAGAGACTACTGTCCACCTGTGTCCCAAGGTCTCTTATCACACTTTCGGTGTTAAGTAGACTACTGCCTATGTGGTAGTTCATGGGTACAGAGTTTTTACCAAAAGAGATGACAATGCACTTTTTGGCATTGAGCTTGAGGCCATGGCTTTGACACCAGGCATCTGTCTCAGTGAGGCCCTTTTGTAGGATGTCCACATCATTAGGAGTTTTGATTATGGCTCCTAGTTTGCAGTCATTTGCGAGCTTCATTAGCCAAAGAAGGCAGAATTGCGGCAGACACTAAAAACAACCACAAAGCCTTCAACAGTTATATCAAGAATCTCCATGACAATACCCAGATTTGCTCTGAGTTACTGCACAATGGTACCTCCTATATTGAGCCAACAGATATTGCCAACATACTGGCCGACAAATTCAGTCCCAACTTTACCCGTCTCTCCCCCCTAAAGGACCAATCACAATAGCAGAAAAATGCCAGGCACCCATCATTACTGCAGCACAGGTTAAAGCTGCATTGTCCAAGGCCAAGAATACAGCTTCCAAGGTACCCAACAATATCCCTGGCTGTGTTCTGCATGAACTACAAAGTGAACTGGCACCACACCTGTGTGGCCTGTTCAATCACAGCCTCACCTCAGACTTTGTCCCTACAGAATAGCACACTGCTACAGTCATCCCTCTCCATAAAGGGCGAGTGACTACAGACCCTGGGATTTATCGACCCAGTAGCCTGACGAGTCTGATATGTAAGGATATGGAGCGCATCGTCATGGACCTAATTAACAAGGATACAGGGAATCTCCAAACTCTGGATCCCATGCAGTTTGGTTTTGTGAAGGGTAGATCACTCTATTAATTAGAGCCACTGGAGTGATCCCCGGGGTGAACTTTCTATTTCCCATCCACTCATTTGTTTGTGCTGTATATTCATGTATATAATATATCTGCAACTTGCAATTTATTTTTGCATGTTTATCTATTTCCTTTTCCTTCTCTTAATGCATTCCTCTATTTCAATATTATAAAATAAGGCATTTCCACTAACAAAAATTACATCTACTCCCTTATCCTTGGATCAAAATCTTATCCTGCTATGTGTTCTTTGAGTGTGAGTACACATTTATCTAAGTGTGTGTGTATGTGCATGTACAAGACGCAGCATGTGACTGTAACTGTGCTTATTCTGTATCTGCTTATTCCACTTTTCTGTATTCCTTTACTACTAGTGGTATATACAATAACTTGTCTACACCATAAAGGGTCCAGGACCACCAGCAGTTATATACACACATACACACAAATACACACACACACACACACACACACACACATATATATATATATATATATATATATATATATATATATATATATATATATAAATATAATACTTGTTTTCCATAAATTATTTTATGGCACAGTATTGCACTCCTATTACTGCATGCTGTTAATGGAGATGGCCAGTACTGTTTTGTAACATTATTTTTTATCTATATATTATGTATACTATTTTATCTATGCCTTCTTTGGTATGTATCTGTCCAGAATACAGACACATGTAACAACTGGAATGCCCTTTGAGATACCTTACTGAAAGGATGCAAGGCCAGAACATGTCCTACGTGGACTGACTCAGTCCTGTCACTATACTCTGTAACCTACAGAGTGCTAAGATGTGACCTGTGTCTGGCATACAATGCATCCTCCAACCCAGTACTGATGGATTTACTGCACATCAACAAATCAAATGGCATCAGAAATACTCGGTCTATGGATCTGAATTTCTTCTGCAACATCAGCAGAATGGTTTGGAGGGACAGGTATATTTTGTACAGGATGCCACTATTATGGAACAGACTCCCCATCCACATAAAACAAATTTCATCCCTGACCATTTTCCTCCACAACTTAGATCTATTGATGGGAAACAGAAAATGTACCTCAAAACTGCCCCCTCAACTACTAATGGACAGATGCCACTCCTAAATACTTTATCCCATGCATAGGTCCCCTCAGATTGATCCCAGTTATTCTCATTATGGGTAATATATAATTATTGACTATGAAATGGGTAAGGCCAGTCTATAATGAAATAGGATAGGTTATTTTGAGCACAGAAAGGGAACTTGATTAGACTTAAAATAGCCCATGAGGGCAGCTAGCCTAGTACTTACTTATGAATTTATGAACCTACAATTACATTAACGGAGACCTGATTTAAAGTAGCAGAAACCACCCCTGCGCTACCAGGCTATAACTCATTCTGCACCTTTCGGCCCCAGAAAATGGATCAAAGCTCCAAAGGTGGTGGTGTTTCCATATTCATAAAAGATATGCACACCTCCAGACTAGTAGCCCAGCATAACACATTGGAGATACTTCAGGTACAACTAACAGTGGTTAAGATAGCAATTCAGGTTGAAGCCTGCTATAGGTCTCCAACCATGTCCCAAGACTCTCATTCCACATTCCTAAGCACCCTGGAAACTATTAGAGTCCAACCCAACACTGTCATACTGGGTGATTTCAGCTACCTCTCCATCAACTGGGAAGACTACTCATGCACCAATACACTTGCCCAACGCTTCCTGGAATTCATTAATTCGAATGCGCTGGACCAGTTTATTCTTACCCCCACTAGAGGAAGCAATATCCTTCACCTGGTTATTACTAACATGGGCAACCATTGCTCAACACCAGTAGTCATGTCCTCCCCGGTTAGATCCAACCACAAGCTATTTAAATCCACATCTCACCCACACCATCAGCAAAGGTAACCACCATGAAAAACTTCTCCAAAGCTGACTTTGGGCTCCTAGAAACAGAGGTGTCTAACTTCACGGCACACATACAAATGGAAAATAGGTGCATGACCGCCGAATCATACACCAATGCACTGTATGAACACATACATAAATGCATGGAACTAGCCATACCCTACAGAACCAAGATGCTCTCCTCCAAAAAAAGGAAGACAATCTGGTGGTACCCTGCCATTAACAAACTCTACAACAGAAGGAAGAAACAGTTGCAGAAAAAGGTGAAGTCCCAAGACTGAAAAAACTCCCTTATTAGCCTCAACAAAAAGTTGAGATCCCTCATCAAAACCTCTAAAGCTAGCTATAGATTCATAGGTTCATAGATAGGTACTAGGCTATTGGCCCTTGGGCCTATATAAGCCTTGCCAAAAAGATACCCTGGCTTTCGTCACCCAAGAAAATTATTTTCCTGTGTCCCTGTCAAGCAGAGCCACAGAAGTGATCCCCGGGGTGAATTTCCTATTTCCCATCCAATCATTAAGATTTTTTTTGAAGATTGCTAATGAGGAGCTTTGTTTTGATATAGATAGGTAGTTTGTTCCAGAGTATGGGAAGTCTGTGGGACAGGACTCTATCCCTCCAGCATGTTCTGTTTATTGTGGTGACAAGGTTTAGGTCCCAAGAGCATGTAGCTCAAAGGGATTGGGATTTCTTTAAGTGGAACATGTCCAACAGTTCTGGGTTTGACATAGCTTTGTATGTTAGGCAGAGATCGCCTCTGAGTAGGTGATATGTATGGAGTAAAGCTGGAGTTTTTTGAGACGGTCTATGTAGGGCATCTGTTTGAGGCCAGTAATCCTCTTTGTGAGGTATTTCTGTTGCCTATCCAGTTGTTGTAGATGTCTTGTGAGGTACATACCAAAAGGGGCATTGTATTCTATAATGGGGTCTAATGAGTGATGAGTAGAGGGAAACAATTACCTCTTTTTTCCTGGATGAGAAACCTTTTGTGTTGAGGTGTGCCACGTAGAAGGATTTCCTGACTACTGTGGCAATGTGATTATCAAAGGAGAGACTACTGTCCACCTGTGTCCCAAGGTCTCTTATCACACTTTCGGTGTTAAGTAGACTACCGCCTATGTGGTAGTTCATGGGTACAGAGTTTTTACCAAAAGAGATGACAATGCACTTTTTGGCATTGAGCTTGAGGCCATGGCTTTGACACCAGGCATCTGTCTCAGTGAGGCCCTTTTGTAGGATGTCCACATCATTAGGAGTTTTGATTATGGCTCCTAGTTTGCAGTCATTTGCGAACTTCATTAGCCAAAGAAGGCAGAATTGTGGCAGACACTAAAAACAACCACAAAGCCTTCAACAGTTATATCAAGAATCTCCATGACAATACCCAGATTTGCTCTGAGTTACTGCACAATGGTACCTCCTATATTGAGCCAACAGATATTGCCAACATACTGGCCGACAAATTCAGTCCCAACTTTACCCGTCTCTCCCCCCTAAAGGACCAATCACAATAGCAGAAACATGCCAGGCACCCATCATTACTGCAGCACAGGTTAAAGCTGCATTGTCCAAGGCCAAGAATACAGCTTCCAAGGTACCCAACAATATCCCTGGCTGTGTTCTGCATGAACTACAAAGTGAACTGGCACCACACCTGTGTGGCCTGTTCAATCACAGCCTCATCTCAGACTTTGTCCCTACAGAATGGCACACTGCTACAGTCATCCCTCTCCATAAAGGGCGAGTGACTACAGACCCTGGGATTTATCGACCCATTAGCCTGACGAGTCTGATATGTAAGGATATGGAGCGCATCGTCATGGACATAATTAACAAGAATACAGGGAATCTCCAAACTCTGGATCCCACGCAGTTTGGTTTTGTGAAGGGTAGATCATGCTTGCTCAACCTGGTTGGCTTCTTTGAGTCAGTCACCAGAGCTGTGGATGAGGGAAAGGCAGTTCATACAGCCTACCTTGATCTGGCCAAGGCCTTTGATACCATTCCTCACTCAGGAATTATTGATAGACTCACCAGACTAGGCATCAACCCCTGTATCACTAGGTTGGTTGCAAATTGGCTCACAGATAGAACCCACAGTGTGAAAGTAGCAGACTCCAAGTCAGACTGCCGACCATTCATGAGTGGAGTCTCACAGGGATCGGTCCTGGGTCCTCTTCTGTTTGGCTTCTACTTCTCGGAAGTCCATGCCAACACAGAGGGAGTCTGGTTGAGCAAGTTTGCAGACGATTGCAAGCTGGGAGCTATTATTAAGTCCCCAAGTGATGTAGACATCCTATAGAAAGGCCTCACTGAGACCGAAAACCATGACTTTAAGCTTAATGCCAAGAAATACATCGTCATTCCCTTTGGGAAAAACTCAGTTCTCACTAATTACCACATTGATGGTAGCCCACTGAACACTGAAGGCATTGTAAGAGATCTGGGGACACAGGTTGACAGCAATCTCTCCTTCAACTACCACATTGCCCCCGTGGTCAGAAAGTCCTTCTATGTGGCACATCTCATTACCAAGGGTTTTGCATCCAGGAAGAAAGAGGTCATCATTTCTCTCTACTCTTCCCTCATTAGACCAGTCATCGAGTATAATGCCCCATTTGGCATGTACCTCACTAAACACCTGCAACAGCTGGAAAGGCCACAAAAGTACCTCATGAAGAGGATCCTAGGCCTTAAACACATGCCCTACGTGGACAGACTCAAAAAACTCCAGCTTTTCTCTGTCTCATATCATCTGTTAAGAGGCAATCTCTACTTGACTTTACACTGCCATGTCTGACCCAGCCCTGTTAGAAATGTTACACCTAAAGAAATCTCAATCCCTCCACAACACATGCTCCAGGGATCTCAACCTCATCAGTATGCTGGAGGGACAGGTTCATAACCCGGAGACTGCCCATGCTCTGAAATAGACTTCCCATACATGTCAAGCAGAGCACCTCAGTGGACCTTTTCAAGACAAATCTTGATGAGTGGATGGGAAATAGAAAGTTCACCCTGGTGATCACTCTAGTGGCTCTACTTGATAGAGGCACCGGGAACTAATGGTGGCATGATGCCATGGCAGTTCTATGGGCTAGGCTTGTAAAGGCTCTAGGGCTGTTGGCCTAGTACATACCTATGAACCTATGACAGAAATTTTGTTTTTCTAATATATCTTTAACTTTATATCTCTGTGAGGGGCAGACACAGTCAAAGTTATTACCTAGTTTATTTGAGATGACTAATTAGGAAAGGTATCTGTATCTCTTAAAACTGATATTTTCACAGCAAGTTCACAACAAATCAGTCAGATGATTGCAGAGAGAGACATGCCACAAAATGCTATTTTATGTTGAGGCAAACCTTATAGCCATACAACCCACCCCCACCTCCATCTACTTCTCATAATCACCTCCAATGTTACCACTGCTTGGATAAAAAGCTTCAGTTAAAAAAAGTTTCTTTGCTGACTTTGAAATGTGGAAGAACTATTTTCAAAACACTAAGCTTGAGTCTTTTTTTAAGGTACAGTTCCTGATGTATCCAGTCTCAATGTTAATTTAATACTACATTCTGTCTCCCAATAGTTCCAAATGGTTCTGCACCCTAGCACCAGATTATGAACAGATCTGTTCTCTTTTTCTTCATATTGACCTTTATCATTGTCACTTGCATTCAGTTATGCAGTTCATTACTGATTAAGAACAGCGTCACTTACAAAATAAATAAATAAATACAAATATACCTAACAGAAGTAAAGAAATACACACAGAAAGCCGGGGCCTATCTTAGCAAGCAAAATACACAAGGCAGAGAAACTAATCCTGGATAAGCTTTCAGTG
The DNA here is from genome assembly GCF_019279795.1 of Protopterus annectens. NCBI lineage: Eukaryota > Metazoa > Chordata > Ceratodontiformes > Protopteridae > Protopterus > Protopterus annectens. The sequence continues at coordinate 1,261,122,827 of NC_056732.1, read as the reverse complement.
TAGCTTAATATACACACACACACACACACACACACACACACACACACACACACACACACACACACACACACACACACACACACACACACACACACACACACACACACACACACACACACACACACACACACACACACAGCATGAAACACTATGGTCATATGAGAGGATTGCTAGTTAGTGCCAGTTAGTTTCAGCTAAAACCAGTCTCAACTTCCTGCATTAAAAAGCTTTTTTCCAAACTTAAGCCATGCTCCAATGCCCCTGACAATATTCCCTCATTCTTTCTCAAGCACGCCGCAGATGGTATCGCCACCCCCATCAGCATTCTCATCAGTTGATCCATTCAGGAATCTTACGTCCCCAAATTATGGAGAGCCGTGTACATCTTGCCCCTCCACAAAGGAGGCAAAAACAATAGCATCTCTAACGTCAGACCAATAGCCACTCTTTCCCCAGTTTCAAAAGTACTTGAAAAATGCATTCACCTGCAACTCATGCCCCACCTTCTCAATAACCAACTCCTCACCCCTACACAACATGGCTTCCATCCTGGCCATAGTACTACAACTGCTCTCCTCTCTCTCTTAGACACTGTTAACCATGCCTGTGATGTTGGATAAATTGTCTGCACTGTCCTTCTTGATCTGTCCAAGGCATTCAACATTGTATCACATACCCATCTTCTCAATCACCTTTCTAACCTCAGTCTCTCCTTAGATACCCTTTCATGGTTCAAAAGTTATCTCTCTGACAGATCCCAAGCTGTGAAATGACAAACTGGTGCTTCAACCTTCCTACCTACACCTACTGGAGTCCCCCAGGGATCTATACTCAGACCTATGCTCTTTAACATATTCATCAATAATTTTCACACTGCAATTCCAAATGCTCAAATAGTGCAATATGCTACTCCACTTTAGTCTGCTCTGCCCTTAACCTTCCTGAGCTCCAGACTAAAACCCATTTGACCTTCACAACTACAGAGAACTCCCTTAATGCCAATAAATCCAAAATCCTTCTTTTCTCCCCCACAAAAGCCCATCCTCTTGACAAGCAATCCTTCAAGATCACCAGCCATGCTCACTCCTCTATAGAAGTTGTTCTTTCTGCCAAACGTCTTGGTGTTACCATTGATGAACATCTGAAATTTGATACACATGTTCAACTGAATATCAAAAAAACTCATCAGAACTTGGTATGCTATATAAGAACGCTCACTTTCTCTCTATTGCTACAAGGCAAACCCTCGCCTCCTCCTACCTACTACCTACCCTATTGTATGGTGCTCCACTTATAACTAACCTCTCAGCTTCCATCTCCTCAAAATTAGAAAGCTGCTAGAACAAAATCGCCAAATTTGCTACTAAATCTACTCACTGCACCACCATTGCACCTCTCTCCACAGTCAAAAGTGACTCAAGCTTCCTAATCATCTAGACTACCTTCAACTTACTACAGCCCACAAACTAATCTTTAAACCTACTGTATGCCCTGCTCTAACTAATATATTGCCTTTCTACACACCGCTCAGATCCCTAGGATCAGCCCAACAAAATCTGCTTTCTGTACACAAACCTAAATGACCCCCTGGCCAATTTCTCCTTTCCTATTCACTGGCCAGAAAATGGAACTCTCTCCCACCCCTGCTAAGAATCACTACAGACTCTGAACACTTTAAATTACTGCTCTTTTCCCACCTCTCCCAAAGCTGGAAATGTAATTGTACCCTTCCTACCTAAATCCCTCTTATGTCTCCTAGATATGTTTTCCTTCAAATGCCTCTACTTTCTGCTATTTCTACAGCTCCCCCTCCTCTACTTCAACTGTATATTGAATTTTTCTCCCCTGTGTGCTTAATATATAAATAGTGTACACAGACTCCCATCTCTACTCTGCGCAAATGGCTGTCCATGCAAATGGCTCTCTGAATATGATTGTAAAAATTATATTGTTGACATATTTCATATGTATGTGTTCTTTTGCATTATTCTGTGGATAATTTGTACAAATGTATGATTCTATGCTTGCTTGTTTTCATTTCTGTAATTGTTTTTATTATGGAGCTTTTCTTCCTGGGCCTCCACTGAAAATGGGCCTTTTGGGCCCAGTGGACCTCTCCGGTTATCAAACTGGAAATAAATAAATAAATAAATAGTGGGATGTATGTGTTTAATCAGTCTGACTTTAACCAAAATGTGATTCAGTGATTACATTTAGCCAAATCCCAAATCTGTCATATAGCAAAATATCATGAGTTCAAGATCACAGAACTTTAGGTGTAGAGAATGAAGTTCCCCTTACCCTCAGGGATATGCAGTCTCAGAGTACACATAGTTTGAAATGTAGGAGTGTGGGGGTACAGCGGAGAGTGCCTCTCTTCAAATACAGTTATTTTGCTTCCTTGTTTTCTTGTGTCATTGCTGTCTGTTGTCAAAATTTTTCATAGTTCTACATGTGATTTAATATGGTTTGATGAGTTACAAAAATCTACAATTTACCTATAACATGTCTTTGGAATGTGGGTGGAAATTGTAGCACATAGCAAAAACCACATGCAGAGGCAGTGAGGATTCGTAAGCTCTACAAGCCAGACACTTCAGCAGGGACCCAAACCTAAAGAATGAAGAAAGTCTCTGTGGTGTAGTCAGTTAGCATGTGCAGCTGTTAACTAAAAGGTTGGTGGTTCAAGTTCACCCAGGGATGATGCTTCTTGTCAGGTGAAAGGGTTTGGTATAATAGTTAAAGTCTTTACCTCAGAAGTACAAGTTACAGAGTTTAATTCTGGTACTGGGGGCTGACCTAATGGTTAAGATATTTACCTCACAGACACAAGTACAGGGTTTGATTCTGTCCCTTCAGGGAAATTTGCTAGGACAGATAGCCTAGTACTTACCAATGAAATTGACCATTGCAGCACTGTCTCACCTATGCTTTTATATTATTTTGATGTTTGGGTGAATTAGTCATCTAATGCTAAATGCACATGTTCTTCATATAGTAAGCATAGTTAGTATAGTTAGTAATTTGTATGATCTAGTTAGCAGTTGCCATGGGACTTTCATTCTACTAAGGAGGCCAAAGGTTTTTATGTGTAAGGGAGTGTTAGTATCCACAGTGGGTTATGATTCCACTGTGGTAGAAGCCGTCTCTACAGTGGTTTTGCTTAATCCTTGTTGAGGAAGCATAATTGATCTATTCTTTCCCTGTTTGATCAGAGTGAGGAGATAGTAACTGGACAGGCTTCAGTTCATGAGAGGCAGCCTGCTCTTTCCTCCCATTGTCAGCTTATGGATGCATAATCGCTGCCAGGCTGGGATATGTAGACCTACTTGCCATCATATATGCTTCCCTTTTCCCCTGGATCTGCAGAGTGATCTGCTTTGTCAGTATGATCAAGCCAACTATTACAGGTGAGCAATACATCCAGCCATCACTGTAAGATGGAATTCTATGTTCAGAATGTATTATGAAAGCAATATATGTACTTGTGCAAAGATTCAACACAACCTGAATGCTCACAATGCTTTCTTACTAAGAAAATCAAGGGCCTAAGTAAAAAAAAAAACTATGCAGACCATCTTAAATCCTTGCCCCTCTTCACAATGTTATACTGGCTACTGAGTGGCCTCAACAGACCCTTTCCTGTGAGACCTACTGCACATTCACAAGTCCAGTGGCGAAATAAATACCTGCTCAAGAAGTCCAAGTCTCTTTTGTGACATAAACATAACGTGTTGAGGGGAATAGGTATGTATCACAAAGAATACTGCTTGTTTGGAATCGTCTTCGTGCCCACATAAAGCAAAGTACTTCTTTTGCACTATTCAAATGAAATCTGGACGAATGGATGGGTAACTGCAAATTTATCTTTAGTTTAACACCCCCATCCCTCATGGATAGGGGCAACATGTAAATGTTTTGTTCATGTCTGTGTTATTAATACTTCAAATATAAAGGCTAAAACCTTCATGAGATTTTAAGGTTAGGCTTCTGAAGATCCTCATAGATCGACACCCTAGTAAGTAACTATGGACTTATAAAAGGTTTAATGATTACCAATTCATGGTTTTATAATATCTATGCTGTAAGCATAAGTAACTTTTGTCTTGTTATACAGTGCCATTAATTTGATTTTTTTCTGTTCTGTAATATGTGCTGTCTCAGATGTTAAATGCAAGACTGAATTCCTTAATTCTTTTCTGATTTGCCATCTTTAACTCTTTTCACATTTGCAAAAACAAAAACAAGTCTGATTATAACAGTGTATCATAACGTTCGTTATGCCATCTTCTTCTGTCGGTAGTAAGACACACTGATGTTATAGTAAGAAACTGGTTATAACCAGCATTGGGAAGTTTTGAACAGTTTCAGCTACTGGCATAGTTAAGCTTTTTAATATATATTTTTTTTTTTAGTTAGTAAACTGATGACTTTGAAATCCTGTGAAGTGTTGAAAATATACGTATTTTCTTCTTCATATTCATGCATTGTGTCATGCCCCTGCCATTAAAATCTCCATCTTGGTGTCAGTATGTTAAAGATAAAGACAAGATGAACAGTTCTAGAGATAATTAATGGACATACATCTGTTAGTTAAAGTTCCATTTTATTAAAAGAAAAAAGTGCTAGCAAAGCAGTATATAATTAAATAAATTTAAGTCATATATTATGATTTCTTGAAATAAAACATTGCCTGTAAGTATGTCTTAAAAGATTTTAAGGCTAGCAAAAAACACTATTGAAACAATACATAACTGAATAAACTGTCACATGCCGTGATTCCTTGAAATAAAATATTGCCTAAATATGTGCCACAGAGGTTTTAAGAACAGTTTCAAAAATAAAATGCAGGAGTAATTACAGTGAAGCACATATCTCCTGTCATGTTCCCATTGTACATGCAGTATTAAAGATGGAGTAAATTAAGAATTTATTTGAGCAAATGACCAAAAATGTTTCTTTGTTCTTTGATCTAGATAACTACCAGTCATTTATTTCCTCCATAACTGTAATTTCCTGTACTAACCCTGTAAATTGAATGGGCAGAGGGAAAAGTCAGCATTGCTTAATGGATTTCAATGGTGCTTATATCAGATTTTATTTTGTAGAGCATTTACTTTGTAAGGTAAGATACTCAGCTTAAAATTGTCAGGAGGCATTTTGAATGAACACACCAACATGTCCGAACATGCGTCAGCAGTCAGTTTTTAAACTTTTCTATTTAACGTGCATAAGAAAAGCTAACGGTATCCTTCATGTTTGACAACATGGTATTTTATTACTCTCATCTGTGTTTACACTGGCAAAGTTCTGACCATCTTCAGTTTTGTTTTAGTCATGTTTTTGGGCATACGCTCATTGGTATTCTGTGTTACTGCAGCAAAGAATGACAAAAAATAGCAGAAGCGTCAATACTTAATGTGAGAAGCCATGCATCTAGTAATTTTAACTTGTTGTTACTAGCTGTGTTTAACAAGTAAGTGTTTAAACCTTCAGACCTGATGATAGTATAAATGATAATGAGAACTTGAGGCACATACTGGCCCAGGGTTGAGTCAGACATTTCCATGTTTAGGAATTTTATCTAACCTGGAACCATTAAAAGAATTGTTCATCTTAGATTTTCTTAAGGAATCTATACTCAGTGACCTTAGCAGATATCAGTTATCACAGCTTTCAGGTAATCTAGATGAGACTTTTAGCTGTATAGAGCCTCCAGATATCTGGGGAGATTTGGATGTTTCTGAACTTCAGCTTAGCTTTAGGATAATGTGTATAACTTAGGCTAATTTCAATATCTACTCCACTTTTCTGCCTTCTATTCCAGCAATGCTGGAGATAATGTGGTTGTGTGATCACGCCATTCAATTGAAACAATGGTGTCTATTAAGGAAAGCTTTACTTAAGGATGCAGTCTATTGAAAGCAAAAACTGCATCTGTGACTTCTGACAGAGGGAGTTTCCACAATGAAATGATATAATTTCATTTAGTACTGGATAGTTGTGTGCTAGGAATAAACTAATTTTCTACTTTTCTGTAGAATATTTTCTGCAGACCTGCATATATGTCCATTCCCTTTTTTCCCCAGCTGCAATTATATACAATTATATTGAACTTACAAGCAATTCTATTTATGTTTGGTCAAAATATTATGTCCACTTTTATTTCATGCTGTAAAAATGTGCACTTTATTGGTAAGTACTAGGCTAACTGCCTTTGTGGACTGTTTTAATCCTAACCAACTAACCCATGTGAGAAGCAAACCCTGTACTTTGTGTCTGTAAGGCAAATATTTTAACCATTTTTCCACCTCCATCTAGTATTCTACTGATCTTCAGTATATAAACCTATGTAATAGTAATGTAATTAAAGTCAACATTTCAACAAACAGCTAGCTTGCCTGATGCTTATACCAGGGTTTTAGAAGTTAGTGTGTATGGAAGGCAGGAGAGGGGGAAGAGAAGTAAAGTGCATTGGATTTCTTCTATGGCTGCCCTTGCTAATGCACTGGTATAGATAAAAACACTAGGAAGGGCACACCTCATTACTAAGGGCTTTTCATCCAGACAAAAAGGAGGTCATTGTCCCACTGTACTCATCCCTCATTAGACCCATTATAGAATACAATGCCCCATTTGGTATGTACCGCTCAAGACATCTACAACAACTGGAAAGGCCGCAGAAATACCTCACCTAAAGAATCACAGGCCTAAAGCAGATGACCTACGCTGAGCGCCTTAAAAACCTCCAGCTATACTCTGTCGCATATCGTCTACTCAGAGGCGATCTGTGCTTAACATTCAAGGCCATGTCAAACCCAGAGCTGTTGGACATGCTACACTTAAAGAAATCCCAATCCCTCAGAGCCACACGCACCAAGGATCTAAACCTTGTCATCACAATAAACAAAACATGCTGGAGGGATAGGTTCCTGACCCAGAGACTCCCCAGACTCTGGAATAGACTGCCCATACATGTCAAGCAGAGTGCCTGTTTGGCCCTCTTCAAAAGGAACCTTGACGATTGGATGGGAGAAAGGAAATTCACCCTGGGGATCATGTCAGTCACCCTGCTAGACAGGGGTCCAGGGAAGTAAATAGTGTGGGAAGAAATATCCAGAGAATTGTTATGGCTAGGCTTGTATAGGCCCTAGGGCTGATAGCCTAGTACCAACCTATGAACCTATGAATAAGGGCATGAGTACAATTCCCTTGAGGCTCACCTTTCTTCTGGTAGTTAGCAAAAGGACTAAAGCTCCTTCTTGTTAGTGAGCTCCTTCCTGTACCCTTGTGCACACGTTAAAGCTCTGACTTGTTAGTGAGCTCCTTCCTGTACCCTTGTGCATACGTTAAAGCTCCGACTTGTTAGTGAGCTCCTTCCTGTACCCTTGTGCACACGTTAAAGCTCCGACTTGTTAGTGAGCTCCTTCCTGTACCCTTGTGCACACGGTAAAGCTCCGACTTGTTAGTGAGCTCCTTCCTGTACCCTTGTGCATACGTTAAAGCTCCGACTTGTTAGTGAGCTCCTTCCTGTACCCTTGTGCACACGTTAAAGCTCCAACTTGTTAGTGAGCTACTTCCTGTACCCTTGTGCACACGTTAAAGCTCCGACTTGTTAGTGAGCTACTTCCTGTACCCTTGTGCACACGTTAAAGCTCCAACTTGTTAGTGAGCTACTTCCTGTACCCTTGTGCACACGTTAAAGCTCCGACTTATTAGTGTGCTACTTCCTATACCCTTGTGCACACGTTAAAGCTCCTTCTTGTTAGTGAGCTCCTTCCTGTACCCTTGTGCACACGGTAAAGCTCCGACTTATTAGTGTGCTACTTCCTGTACCCTTGTGCACATGTTAAAGCTCCAACTTGTTAGTGAGCTACTTCCTGTACCCTTGTGCACATGTTAAAGCTCCAACTTGTTAGTGAGCTACTTCCTGTACCCTTGTGCACACGTTGACACTGTTAACCTTAATTTCAGTATTGTATGACCTTAAACAAGTCAGTTAACCAGACAGTGCTTTGGAGCAGTTGGAAATTTGGGCAAAGCTTACTAATGATCTCCTGGACCGCATGTCTAGTTACTGCCTATGAACCAATGAAATCCATCTATTCACAATCCCTTTTCCCATTTTTCCAGATGTGGTTGGGGTGTCACTTCAACAAACATCTAAAGCCAAGGGTCACACGGACAAGTGGCTAGCCCTGCTGCAGTTGTTCTGCCACCATATCACTCACATGCACACCCACTCGTACTTAGCACCAAACTGACAAATAATTAGATGTTAGCCAGGCTGTAGTTTGTATATGTATGTATATATGTGTGTGCATGTATACATGTGTATAAGTATACATGTGTATATATATATATATATATATATATATATATATATATAAATATATTTATGATTATATCATGAATGAATGACTACAAAAACAGCAATCCTCTTAACAACTAACACAATAGTGTGACCGCACATAAAATTAATGATAAACATGAGCAAACACAAAAATTCATCCACCAGCCAAAAATATTATTTTATAAAATAACTTAAACACTCTCACTAAAAGCAGCATAGCCTCCATTTTTGCAGGGGGCAAGTCCCCTCCCCCTACAACCACTATATCCCAGATATTTCATGTAAAACAACTCAACAAGGATATATTTCCAGTACCTGCTTTACAGTGTTCTCATATAATGTATAGAAATGTTAAAGCCTGTCTGCTTTCCAAATCTAGTGCCCTGCCTTTACACCTAGCCAGACACCTTGACCTGTCTCCTTGTACCTGCCCACAGCCTATGTATGAACAAGGCAATATTAGTCAGCTGGCACACATATACAGTCGCCATAATGTGCAGTCACTCAACACCACTGCGCACTTCAGTTGAATGTATTTTCAATTGTATGAGCTCACTCCATAGAAATATATGCATAGATGTACATATATATGCACGTGTATGTGTGTCTGTGTGTGCGTGTGAACTTGAATTTCATATAAGCAGTTTTCTAAATAAATCATTTCTCCTGTTAACTGTTTCACTATAGAAGTATGTTTTCTACATATCCATGTTACAGTCTTTGTCTTGAAAGCAGGACTATTTCTTGAACTTTTATCACAGGGTAAACCATTTTATAACCCAGCTACACACCTTTTCATAACTCAGTTTGCAGTACTGGGCACACCTTATTCTGAAGCTTTAAAAACATACAACTCTTTAACATGCTGTTACCAAAGTCCTGTACAGTCTAGATGTATGTATGATGGATTTGTGATTGCTCTGATTATCTGATTCTACCTCAGATTGTTTTATTTTTACATTATATAGAGATAACATAAACATTTCTTCATTAAACATACATTGTTTATGGTATTTGTACTTCAGAATTACCTTTCCAAAATACCTGGGTGCATGTTCTCTACTTCTAACCTCTCTCACAGGATCATTAAATTTAGTATGGAACCATACCTCTCAACTGTATAGATTTTCACAGAATGTCCAGATTTTTGCCTCATATTTTTGATCTGTTCCTCATGCATTTGTGGTTTTCTGGTAAATTATTGAATATTGAAGTCACTAAATGATACTAAATAAAAACAAACATTTGAGTTTCAGACATTATATCCTTCAGAAGGTATGTAATAATGCAACACCTTTTATTCTAGCACCTTTCTAGGTTTATAGGAACAGTATTTAAATTGTGTCCCTATTTTTGGGCCCTTGTCCCCCCATTCTTTCTGGCTTTGGATGAGAGGTATGTATAGACCCCATCACTGCTCTCTAGCTCACATATCTTATCCTTTCATAATTTACATAAATGTTGTCTCTTCCCCTTACATTATGAATGCCAAACTATGTCAGCCTTTGGAAACATAAAAGTTGGGATGATGGAGGTTTGCTGCATGTAATAAATCACTACAGCTGATTACTTTTCTATAAAGATTCCACACTGGCATCCCCCTATGTTTATTGAACTTCATATCCCAGAAATTAATAGTTTATTGCTCCTGTGCCTGACACAAGTGATGGTGTATCTTGTTCACCAGGATGACACAACATTGTTTGTGATTGTCATTTAGATGATATCGAACAAGTGTTAAACCCTTGTTCAGTATCAGCGTTGCTTGGTTTGTTTCGTACTGCATTTATATAATATCGAACAAGTGTTAAACCCTTGTTCAGTATCAGAGTTGCTTGGTTTGTTTCATACTGCATTTAGATGATATCGAACAAGTGTTAAACCCTTGTTCAGTATCAGAGTTGCTTGGTTTGTTTCGTACTGCATTTAGATAATATCGAACAAGTGTTAAACCCTTGTTCAGTATCAGAGTTGCTTGGTTTGTTTCGTACTGCATTTCGATGATATTGAACAAGTGTTAAACCCTTGTTCATTATCAGTGTTGCTTGGTTTGTTTCATACTGCATTTAGATGATAGCCAACAACTGTTAAACCCTTGTTCAATATCAGCGTTGCTTGATTTGTTTCGTACTGCATTTAGATTATATCGAACAAGTGTTAAACTCTTGTTCATTATCAGTGTTGCTTGGTTTGTTTCATACTGCATTTAGATGATAACGAACAACTGTTAAACCCTTGTTCAATATCAGCGTTGCTTGGTTTGTTTCGTACTGCATTTAGATGATAACGAACAAGTGTTAAATTCTTGTTCAGTATTAGCATTGCTTGGTTTGTTTCATACTGCATTTAGATGATATTGAACAAGTGTTAAACCCTCATTCAGTATCAGCATTGCTTGGTTTGTTTCGTACTGCATTTTGATGATATCGAACAAGTGTTAAATCCTTGTTCAGTATCAGCGTTGCTTGGTTTGTCTCATACTGCAATTAGATGATTTATTTGCATGTTCTCCCTGTGTTCACGTGGGTTTCCTCCGGGTACTCCGGTTTCCTCTCACATTCCAAAGACATGCATCTGGAGCATTTCTCCCCGGGCCTCCACTGAAAACAGGCTCTGTGGAACCTAGTCGGACATTCCCGGTCAACAAATGTTAAATAAAATAAATAAATACAATTTTATTTTATTTTTATTTTACATTTGTTGACCGGGCTAGTCTAACTGGATATATGTCCATTTTCAGTAGAGGCCCAGAGAGAAAAGCTCCAAAGACATGATTCAATATAAGTGCAAACAATAAACAAACATCAGATATTATAATAAAAAAAAATAGCAATTATCATAGTAAAAAAAGTCATCGACAGTGGTAATGTGCAGTAAAAACCTAGAGGATTTAACAGGATCTACACTGAGGTTAAGAGTCAAAAATGTACAAATTGAGTGTATGGAGACATAGTACAGGTTAGGTCAGAAATAGAGAAAAGGAAGTTGGATGTGTAGTGATGATACAATGGATTTACTTAACAAAAGGTATGTAAAGAGGATATAAATAATGTAAAAAAAAGGTAGACAAGAAAAGTATAGTAAGATGGAAGATGTAACAGAGGATAGTAAGGACTAGATAGGTAAGTTGAGTTTGCAGAGGTAGAGGACTAGTCAGGTGTGGAACAGGGGCATAGCCAGTAAGACTTGAGGTAAAGTTTAAGTCTGTTTTTAAAAAGAGATAAAGAGGTGAGTGAGGTGAGGTCATTAGGGAGAAGATTCCAGGATTTACCTACAGTATTAAAGAAGAGAGAATCCCCAGTCCTGTTATTAGGTTTAGAGGTGTATACAAGAAGTTTTTGTGATGAGCGTAAGGACTTCAGATTTTTATAGGGGGTGATGAGGCTAGTTAAACTTGGAGTATTGGAAGGTTCATAAAGAATGTTGTGGGCAATGGTTAGTTGGTGAAATTTAATCAGGTGTTGTAGTTCTAACCATCCTAGCTGGTTTAAGTTTATACAATGGTGGGTTCGAAATGGGTTGCCTGTAGCAAATCGTGCAATGTTATTATAGGACATTTCTAATTTGCTGAGATTATTCTTGGAGAGATTAGTAAAAATGGGTGAGGCATAAAGGAGTGTAGAGATCAAATAAGTGTGAGCGACAGTAGTTTTAGCAGTAGGGGAAAGGAAGCATTTAATCCTATAGAGAGTGCCAAATTTTTTGTTGACAGTCTTTATAGTGTTGTTGATGTGGATGTCAAAGTTCAGATTATTGTCGATGGTGACCCCTAGTAGTTTGGTGGTGGAGTCTGGAGATATTATAGTGCCATTGATAGATGTCACAGAGAAATGAAGAGGAGAGGACTTTTGAGTAGAAGTGAAGAGGAGGAGTTTGTTTTTCTTTGGGTTCAAAAGAAGGCAATGCTGAGTGAACCATTGTTCAACTATGTTGAATATTTTTTGGGTGAAAGAGAGTGAAGGTCATGGGAGGATGTAGCTGAGCATGATAATGTGGAGTCGTCAGCATATTGTATGCAAGTGGCTTGTGGGATAGCTAGATGAAGGTCATTAATAAATATAGAGAAAAGAAGAGGTCCTAGTATGGACCCCTGAGCGACACCTAAGGTAATGGGTAGATGGGTGGATAAAGAGTTATGCCAAAGTACTGCTTGCTGTCATTTGTCAAGGTAGGATTGGAACCATTTTATGGAAAGTGGGTCTAATGACAGAGAGTTAAGTATGTTAATGAGTATCTGGTGGTTTACCATGTCAAATGCTTTAGACAGGTTGATAAATAGAGCAGAAGAAAGATTATTCAGGTTTCTGTACCTGTTAATGTAGTCAGTAAAGGAAAGGAGACCAGTGGTAGCACTGTGTGAAGGTCTGAAACCATGTTGACAGTTGGAAAGTAGATTGTTTTCAATTAAGTGGTGGAGTAGTTGTTTATGGATACATTTTTCCAATATTTTAGCTAAAGGCGAAAGTAGAGCAATGGGGTGATAGTTTGATAGCTCAGTGGAATGTCCACCTTTATGTAGGGGGATAATATGGGAGACTTTCCATAAGGTGGGGATGTGACCTTCAGTAATAGCTCTGTTGATCAGTATGGAAATAGGATAAGCAACAGCCTTGGATGATAGCTGTAGATATTCAGAAGGCAGTAGGTCTGCAGAAGGGGAGCATGGCTTCAGTTTATTCAAAAGGGTTTGGATAAATGTGGTTGGGACAGGTTTGAAATGGAAAGTGTGGGCTGGGGTAGAGGAGTATGAAGGTAGTGTGAAGGTATTATGTGATAGTTGACTAGCTAGTGTTTGGATAGCAGCTGTAAAGAAGGTATTGAAGGTATTAGCTGTATGGATGGCTTTTTCCTCTCTGTATTTTGAGGGTTTGGTGTAGTGGCTTGACCTGGGTAGAGTAACTGCTTAATGCTAGCCCAGAATTTCTGTGGGTTGTTATGATTAGGTTGTTGATATTGTAAGTAGTAGTTTTGTTTATCAGAGAGTATGGCCTTCTTAGTGTCATTTCTTAGCTGTCTAAAGGTTTGTTGGTCAGCAGGGTTTTTATTCGTTCTCCATTTGGCCCAGTGTTTATTTCTGAGATGAATTTTGTGTTTGGTTTCATAATAAAGCCATGGGGCAGAATTGGTCTTAATTCTAATAGATCTGGTTGGAGCATGGTGATTGAGAATGGCAAGGAAGGTAGTATTAAAGAAATTAACTGCTTCATCTAAAGGGAGGTGTTTTAAGGGAACCCAATTGCATGCTCTTAGTTCCATTTGGAATAGATCAGGGTTAAATTTCTTTTTGGGTCTAATATGTCTGATAGAGATTGGAGTAGGGGTGTTTGCTTTTAGTCTGATGATGTAGGTAAGTGAGTGGTCACTTATATCATCAGGGAGGGTTCCAGAATCATAGTAGTGCGTGGGATTGTTTGTGAGAATCCAGTCTAATATGCTTGCTTTCTTGTTAGCTTTATTTATTGTGGTGGGGGAGGTAATGGTTTGAGAGAAACCATATAGGTTTATATGGGTGGTAGGAAGACTACTGCTATAGGAATTCCAGTCTAAATTTATATCGCCTAGGATTATGGTTTCTTGAGGCAGGTGTTGGGATAGCCAGCAGAGGATATTTTCCAAGGCGGCTATGTTATTACCAGGGGGCAGATACATACAGATAATATAGATTGATTTAGCATTGTTAAGTTCAAGTTTAGAGATGAGAATTTCAGTATTGGAGTCAAGGGGTATATTACAGTTGTATGTTGTTAATTGCAGGCCAGATTTAAATAGAACAGCAACCCCACCACCTTTCTTAGCTACTCTGTCAACTCTTAGGAATTATATCCAGGTGGTATAATTTCATTATCTTTGATGACAGGTTTTAGCCATGTTTATGTTAGGCAGATAATATCAAAGGAATATACTTCTAGGAGAGCATGGAGTTGGGTCACTTTGTTCTTAATACTACGTATATTAAGATGAGCTAGTAGGACCATAGATCTCAAGGTCAAAGCAAAATGTTTTTTCTTGATTATGTAGCACTTGATTAAAACTTGAGACATGTGCTTGTACAAGCCAGATGTGTACGTATTTTCATATGGCATGATTTGTATTACATTCACATACTGCATTTCGGTTAAACTTGTGAGTTTTCAGCAAAGGAGTTTCTTGACTTTATCAGATGCTACAATGCAGACTTAGTGAATTAAATGGTGCTCTGTAGCAGTTGTTAATGCTTCTCAGCATACTTCTCAACTGTCCACATTTTTGCCTTATATTTCTGATCTGCTACTCATAAAATTTATGGTTTTCTGGAAAATCACTGAGGATTGAAGATACTAAATTATGACATATGTTTGAGTTTCAGACTTCATATCCTTCAAAAAGTGCATGCTAACACCAATCCTTTTAATCTAGTGACATTCTAAGCTTATAAGAGTAATATTTAAAATCTTTCCCTATTTTCTGGGCCTTTGTCCACACATTATTTTAGACTTTGTCCAGATTTCTTGCACTGAGAGGTTAAGCGGTATACTTTTCAGTAATGCCTAGCAGTTGTGTGTGATCCTTTTTTGATGGCATATATAAATCATAGTCAGAGAAGCACATGAAATCTGGGAAAACTCAAAATTTATTGGGGGTGACAAAAGCCCAAAAACCAGGGACACATTTTAAACATTGCTTGTATAATCTCGGAAAGTTGCTAGAATAAAATGTGTTACCACCATGCATTTCACTGTCAAGACTTGAACCCAGGACCCTGTGGACTACAGTCAGAGCAATGTACCACTATGCCAAATAAGCTATTTCTTGAAAGGCAGGAAGACTGAAACTTAAATGGCTATCATTTACTGAATTCAGTTCTCACCATAGCTCTCAACCTCTTAGCACAAAACACCTGGATAAAGCCAATTCAGTTCTCACTGTAGTTCTCAACCTCTTAGTACAAAAAACCTGGACAACACCAATAATAGGGGAATACAGCCCCAAAAATAGGGAAATTTTAAATATTGATCATATAAACTTTGAAAATTGCTAGAATAAAAGCTTGTGTGTTACCATGTATTTTCTGAAGTCTGAAATTCAAATGCTTGTCATTATTGAGTGAATTCAATCCTTCACTAATTACAAAAATCCAGAAAACCACAGATTTTATGAGGAACAGAACAGAACAAAAATATGAGGTAGAAATCTGGACAGTTTTCGCAAGTGGTGCTGGGTAGGGAATTCAGGCTCTTGCTACCTGTACCCAAGGGCTTGAGCCTGAGTAACTCTAGCCACCAGGTATATTACACACACACACACACACACACACACACACACACACACACACACACACACACACACACACACACACACACTATTTCCTTCATTGAAATACAAATTTCCCTACCTCTACATTCCCTTGCAGCTTTCCTTCATTGAAATACAAATATCCCTACCTCTACACTTCCTTGCAGCAGCTTCATTCTTGAAGATGAACTTTCCCGTGTAAGAAATACAAATTCCCTTTCCTTGCAGCCAGAGCCAATCAGTAGATATCCACATACGTGATGCCTTGTATCCGTACGTATGTGATTGCAGACGTCGCAGTCCCATCCCTTTCCAGTCTGTGCAGTTACAAACCACATAGACTTCTGGGATTCAGTGTACAGATGCCTTCTCTTCATAATCTGGACTGGTTAAACAGCAGTCCAGATTTACAGAATCCCCTGGCTCACCGAGCATGCATGTGCAGTTTGTTCCGGGACTCACAAGCTAATTATTTTATTTTAAAGTTCTTTTTTTCAATTTTACAGCTTTAATAAAGCCGCTCATGTTAAATTCATACATTGTTTAAGTTCTTCAAGGCCAGTGACCTCTACTTATTACTTGTTTTTTCTGATCTGACAAAGTCTGTAGGATGAAAGCGATAAGCCAAATAAAGCTTCTTTAAATGGACACTTACTCAAGGCAACTTATTTCAAAGATTTGAAGGGATTTAATACAACAACCTTTGAACTTCTGGATAGAAACCAAGGTTCACCTTTCATCCTGAACCACAACCTGCTCTTGACATACTCCGTTTAGCATTTATACCTATTATTTAGGAGACTGATAACCACATCAGTAACCCCTCAAACATGATGACATATATAGGGTGTAGGTTGCCGCCATTCTTCAGCATAAACATTATAACAGATGCAAAATACAGTACCAAACTCAGCACTGATATTGCATTGCCTTATCAGCCTCTTATATGATAAGGCATCACTTAATGTTATCCTTTTTAGCCTGCTGTCTGCCCATCTTAATAATGATGATGCCTTTCAGTATGTTTAACCTTCCTTAGCAAACATTGAAAGATAGAGGCTCAAAGGCACTTCAGAAGTGTAACTGAATCATGTTCACCCAGTTCCAGTGCTCACTTTGTGTGTGATGAATCTGTAGAACTGAATACAACTGGAGAAGCAAAGTACCATGTTTGATGCCGTGTTGATGCCGGTCTTGAAGATCATTTTATCGATATATTAGAATTTCTGCAGCTTCATTGTTTTCACTATTGCCTCTGAGAGATAGATATCAGGCTTGTCTTCCTCTGGTTTTCTGACCTGTACTTGGACGTTTTATAGGAACCTGAATTGCAGGCAGGTCTGATTAATCAATGTTGAAAACATGATGCACAAAAGATTATCCAAGGAGGAGATCTCACTGAAGCACTCTAACTCAGGTATCATTATTTTGAACATGTCAATAAGCTTAAATCTCTCAATATGTTATTTGACCCAAAATGTTTACTCGCCTTTCATTCCAAACTCTCTAACACCCCCCTAAGCTCATACCTGAATGTGGAAAAAGGGAACCAGTTTACTAATATTTGATAAACTAATTTTCCAGAAAGCATCTTTCAAAAATTGTTCTTTACTGAATCTTCACTAGTTGTATCATGACATATTCCTGCAGAACAGGGAGCAATACTTGTTAATGAAACTATTTCTTGCCACAGTGTGTGATTAACATATGAAGTATTCTGGTTGTTGAGTTTTATATGCACTGTAAGACTGTCTGATCTGCAATTTAAACAAGCTTCTAAAACTATATTTAACAGCGAGTTATTCTTTGCAGCATAATAGCTGACAATTTTCAGTTTGTTGGAAAGCATTACTGTGAAGTAAGAATTAACCTACTGCATATGATGCAAAGCATCAGCTGCATAAATTCCCAGCAGGTATATTCTAGGGTGACATATTCCTTGATTTTATTTTATTCGTTTCTTGAATTGGTAGTCCCAGTAGATACAAGTGCTTCTTTTCATTTGTGATGAGTGAACACAGTTTGGTTTTCTGACCAAGTTGCAACCACAGTGTGCAATAATAAAGGGAGAGAATCCAGCTGAGGACAGAAGGATAAAGACGAGTAACATATTACCCCTTAACTGTCTATGTTAGAGTGCCAGAAGGCAGAGACTATACCCAGTAGACAGATATACGAAGAAGGCTGTGAAAGGCAGTACCGATTTCATGTCAGTACTGTGCAATGAAGCTATCATAATAGCAGTATGGCTGCGGAAGTAGCAGTGTTGGACAGATGTTTTACCTTCTTTAGTCTTCAACATGATTTTGGGTCAGGCAGAAGCACTATATCAGCTTTGTATAGTCTTACAAATGATATTCTGCAAAACACAAGCAGAGGACAACTGATGGGATCAATTGTCATCGACCTCACAAAGGCCTTTAATGTCGGTGACCACAACTCCTAATAAATTCCCTTCAAGCAGCTGAGATTAGTTCATATAGAAGGCAATGGTTTAAATCATTTCTTACAAACAAACAAGTTAAAGTAAAAATAGGCTCAAATATGCCCCATCTTAGCTCTGTTTCTAAAAGGAGCCCCATGGGGCACAGTACCTCACCACATAATGTTGTCATTATTTATTAATTAACTTCTCACTGATCTCCCCAAATACCCATCATTCTTTGCACTTATGATATGGCTATCTACAGCCACTCCCCAGGAGTTATTAAGCCCCTCCCCAGGAGTCAATCAGAATGACATAAAAGAAGGATCGTAGAATGTTAACGAAATGGCATGTAAATTGCAACCTCATACTTAACACCAAAAAACCCCACACTTTTTATTACTTTTTCCTTCATTGACAACTGCTATTTGTTATATTTTATATATATATATATATATATATATATATATATATATATATATATATATATTTATTCTGTATATTCTGAATATTTTGTATGTCCACTATTTATAGTTAACCCACTTTCTTGTTACTCTGTAGTATACACTGCACTTTTGGTGGTATCACAAATTCATGTAGAGGAATTTGTCTTGGAGATCAATTGTTAGTGGCTGGTGTGGTTTACGGTCCCCCAGCATCTTGTTTTCAAGAAAGCTGTTCCTCTTTAGCCTTTATTATGACAAATGAGAAACACTTTTTAAACTTCTCTGCACTATTCATCTGCAGGTTTCACTTTTCTACAGTCATAAACAGGCAAGAACTAATGTACATTTTTTCTTTAATTCTCTGCAAAAAGAAGCATTTGGTAAGCCCTGACTTTCTTTTTTTTTGGGGGGAGGGGGCAAGCTGACCCATATGGTTCACCAAATGGCAGAGAACAACAGATGACTAGACAGATAAATTTGTTTGTTGTTTTGTAACACACCACCTCCACTCCAATTACTCATATTCTGGAAGGAAATAGCAATATTCATAAATAATTTAATTACTCAGTATTCATAAATAATTTCATTACTTAGTGACACACTGAAGGCACACAACCAAAGGCAGTCTGCTGTAAAATCAGTACAGAGTGGACATTTTGATTCACATAAGTATTGAGCAGACATAACTCGTAAAATCGTTAGGGCCTCTGCCAAAGTCATTTGTCATAAGGCTTCAGCTGTGCTGGACACATCTGACAACACAGTTCATGCAACGCATTAATGCATTTTACAGTGTTTTATGCCGAAAATGTTACTCTCAGTGCTGAGTCACATGCAGTTAAATACCTACTGTTTGTGATTAAAATCTGGCAGTTTAGCAAAGGGTGTGAGATTTTTTCATACCTGTTCCTGTAGACCTTGATAATAAGTGAGTCACATGTTGTTCACTATGAAATAGACTGTGCTTCTTATGCTAAAAATTATGCTATATATAAAGCATTAACATATCTGTGCAGTATAAGCTGTGGATGAGAAACGTGGCAGAAGTCAGAAATGCAGGCAAAATGAAATATTAATGTATTTACGAAAAGGGATCAGTCCAGTGCTTTGTCTTATCTCAAGGAAGTAGCACCCAAAAAGGGAAATGTTGAAAATACTTAGCTGTGGGATAGAGAAGAAGGTGCTGAATTTCAATAATTATGTGTAAAGGACACTTGTACATTGTCTCCTATAGGCTTGAATTTTCTGAGTAGGGGGAGAACTTTTTAAGGATTTTTTTTTTTGTAAAGTAAAAATAATATTGGAACAGCTCATACATATTTGTACGAATATGTGGAAGTTAAGTTGAAAGATAGAGTTCTGTACAGAAAAGCAGTCAGAGAAATTGTTGATTACATTTAGGGATGTAGTGACAATATAAATATGAGTCCGACACAGCTGCAGGTAAAGTCCATAAAACGTTAATAAAAATAGGAAATAAAATAGTAAGCGCTTTCACGGTATACTGTGAAAGTGCTTACTCTTTTATTTCCTATTTTTAGCACTTACTCTTTCATTTCCTATTTTTATTAAAGTTTTATGGACTTTACCTGCAGCTGTGTCGGGCTAGTACTTATATTGTCTCTGCTTGGTCCCTTTTTAAAGTGCCATTCCTTAAGTCCTTTTTCTTTATGTTTATACAGAGAATTCCTTTGAGTTTACGTCTCACAAGTTATCCTGAATCAGTTATTTTTCTATAATGTCCACTCCTGAGGGCATTACTGTATGGAGAAAATGGCCTCTGTATTTGATGTTTGTACACTTTTTATGTGTGTATACTGCTTATGTATGTTTCTGTTTATTTAGGAGTTAAATCAGTCTCTTTTCTGTATGCTTGTACTGAGAAACCTTTTGTATTGTTTGGTGCATGTTAATTGTGTTATTCACAGCACAAAAAAATAGACAAGCACTTGGCATAAGAGGACAGAGCATACTAAACACTGCAATGATAAGGATGTGTAGTGTATCAGAATTTAAACATGAAACAGGCTAGAAACTGCCTTCCCCATCAGGAACTGATGTCAGACTATCAGCAAAGTGAAAGGATCGGGGAATTCTAACTGAAAGACCTGGTCTGATAGACTTTTTTGTTAAATTTAGAACAGAAGCTACTGTTAAAAAAAAGGATATAAAATATTTCATGATAACTATAGGAGTCATCAGAGGCGGTTAGATCAGATTGGGAATAGAATCTGGATAAGTAATTCAAAGGAAGAAATGGGAGGGCATATGTGTGGCTTCCAAATATGCAACAAAGTATAAAAGATTTAGGATATTTGCTTGGAAGTGTTTGCATATATATTTTTATA
Source organism: Protopterus annectens (assembly GCF_019279795.1). Taxonomy (NCBI): domain Eukaryota; kingdom Metazoa; phylum Chordata; order Ceratodontiformes; family Protopteridae; genus Protopterus; species Protopterus annectens. The sequence continues at coordinate 1,261,101,983 of NC_056732.1, read as the reverse complement.
CCCCAAGCAGACTGTAAAGGATTCTTCCTCGGGTGGATGGCAAATGTTTTGAGGTGTAATGGGGAAGAAAAAGATAACTCGGAACATACGTTTTGGGAACATAATGTGTTGGCAGATATTAAAAATTCCCTATAGAGTACTCTGTAACTAAGGAAGTTATTTTTGAGGTAGGATTCAGGATCTGAATTGTAAGGCCTTGTTAAGATAAATTCTGGTGGCTGCCAAAAAAGAAATTACTAGAAAATGAGAATCCCTGTCTAAAGCAGCTGCATTTCCAGTAGTGAGTATTGTAACAGAGATTAAAGAACAGGAGGTGGGAATGAAAAAAGCATAGGAGCCATTTACATTTAAAGAGTTGAAATTGTGGGAACAATACATACATAATAATGAAACTAAAAAAGCCAGCTTGAAGAAACTACAATCAGCTGAAGCAGCACTAACTTTTCCAGTTTGAGTTTTGTGTTTTTTGGAGTTATTAGCTGCTGTTTCTTTTGTCTTACACGCAGAATAATGTTTTGGAGGAGGAGTGAGATTTATAGGAAGGCAGGAAGTGACAATATATGTAATGCCTGATTGATGATAATTGTATAAAAGAATGTTATGTGAAGTATAATGTTTGTAAGTGTGAACATGGTGGCATGGTTTGTCTTCTTTTATATAAATGTATATTTGCCTATGTCTTAAGTGATAATTCAATAAGTGTATTAAAAAATGAATTCACACATGAAGCTAACATCTGTAGTACCAATAAACAAACTGTAATCTGCATTTTGCTTAATTAGCACTATGTGTTGTTTTCCAAACCGCACTGATTTAGTTCTGTAATCTTACACTCATCAAAAGACATGCTAGTAATATTTCTTTCTAAAGCTGTCATGCTTTATTCCGTTTTTCCCCAGTAATAACTGAGGATTCACAGCTATTCAGAAACCTACTTTTATGCCTGTTAATATATTACATTCCCTGCAGTTTTAGTCTAAATGTGCTAATGTGGGTTAACATATGAGAAATTGTAGTGATGTTAGTTGCCCACATAACTGCACAGTGTTTACTTGTGTATCATCTGTGCTGTTCGGTGTTTTTATGCAGTACTGTTGTGGTATATCACTGTCTTCATCTATGCCCATTAGTCAATAACACCATTTTCTAACAATGAAAACATTTGAGGTGTAATCGAAGCAGAAGAACTTGTGTATACCACTCTGGAACATACTAGCTAATATTGTCCATGAAAGTTGGCAGAATGTTTATTAAATCCTGCAAAGCTTTCTCTGGGTTTATTTCTTTAAAGTTACAGGATCAAGATGCTGATTGAAATGCCCATATAGCAGGAGTAATTATACTTTAATGACTGTACTGATAATATCAGATAATTTAGGTTATTTTGTATGAATTGCGTGTACTACAAGATAGAGGTCACCGAGGAAGGGGAAACCTTTGGAATGAAAAGTTTATGAGGGATTGTGATGCCTGTGCCCTGGCCCAGCAATCAAGGAGCCTCAATCCTCACCACTAACACCAGGGTGTCTCATATAGGAGGAAAGGATAACAAATACACACATTAAAGTGCAATTTCCCTTAAGAGCACACAGAGATCACAGTCAGTCCGGGGCTGGTCGTTCCATTGATCTCAAGGTCCCCAATAAGACTCCCCACTGGCACAGCTATAGGGTCCAGATTTCAGCCAGCTGTGCAAGCTAAAATCTCCAGCACCCTCTCTGTCCAACCAATGCTTCATGTCCCTGACCAAGTAGCTGACACACACACTTTGAGATAAGAGTTTATACAACCACACAGACACTTCTGGGGAAGGCTGGCACAGGTTCTCCAGCTGTGCCCCTTTTACCCAGACTATACTGTAGAAGTCACTGTCACTACCCAGCTAATATTTATCAGCTATTCAAAGGCCCTTAAAAGGGTGTCCAATTATTACTGTGCAATATTATTATCCAATTGGTAGTATAATTAAGCAGTCAAGGCTTATTAGAGTGACTTGGTACTGTAATCACTATAAATATGCATTGTACTCTAGAGCTTAAATTATCTCTACACAAAACAGCCACAGTGGAAAGGATTTAAACTATTTAATAATAAGTAATAAAAACACAAGACAGTACTTCTTACTACACAGTGCTAGTCAAGAGTTTAGAGATCACAAAGAGAAATACTTAAAATAATGCAGCAGTACATTTCTGACATCACAGAAAACATAGTCTAATCTTTCTAGTTTCTAGCTATTTCTAAGAGAAAACACAAGTCTAAGATAAAGTTACTTATAGAGCAATACAGTGCTTTGAGTTGGATGGTCAAGTCAAAAATGCATAATGGTCTCTGATTCTCTCTGTTTTTAAAATCACATTCCTGGTTCCCATTACATCATTTTCACACTTCCCTGGGTTCCCAGGCTAACAGAAACTACATTTACATTCTTAACATCTCCTTGTGTTATCTTGCAGCTGGTCAGGAAACAGAGCAATGCAAATACATTTGCATGTTTAAAAATAGCAATTTAACTCTTTGTTAAAACAATAGAAAGAATGTCTTCATCTAGCCAGGCTGGAGCCGACTTTAGATCAAAGGGTCACAACATGCTTTTCTTGGTCAGCTTTCTGCCAGCAGAGTGTACTGTTGTTACATTTTTTTCAGTTCCACATCTAACAGCAGTTTTTTCCCATTTAAGACAACAAGCCTGTGCCTTACATTAATATTTACAAATGCTAGCATTATCTATAAAATTCTATCTGGCTAGGCTGGCAACCTTCACAGGGATTACTTAAGATGTAATCCTAATTAAATATGAATAGTTGTGGTTGAACTGGATATGGTCTTATCAGTGATTATTTGGGTAAATTTAAATTAGCACAGAGTATTGTCTATAGTGGAAATGTTTTACTCCAGTACTCGGGTATGACTAAGGTGTTATCTTGGACTCTTTTAGCAGGCATGGCCTTCAGTAGTGAGGAAAATGTACCAGTAAATGTAAATAATGTATGTATGTTACTTGTGTAATATCAATAAAGTTGTTATTTAAAGAAAATAGAAAGGAACTAATCATCCATCACCTATTTCATCAATGGTGGTGTGACTAACCTGCCAGGTGCCCACTGGTAGCTATTAAACTAGGATCCAGCTTGACTCACTAGTTTAGAATAAAGAAACAGATTTTTTTTTTTAAAAGGATACTGCATCAAGCATTAATCTTCACCTTAAATGCCTGACCTATCAATACAAAGTTCTTGAAATTTGGACTGAAGAGTATCAGAGACAGGGAAATCTGCTCCTAGCCAGGATCAGAAATTCAAGTATTGAGAGAGACAGCTTTCTTTCAAATGTTTCAGACACTGATATACCCCAAGTTTTATGCATTAAAAGAATTCTGAGGAAAGAAATACAACCGGGGTAGTATGGGTTTAGTTAGTTAGTTAGTTAGTTAGTTATATGATTTGTTAACTGATTAAGTGAGCTGGTCCTTAGACCATCTTCAGCCATGACCTGGGCAACAAAGTGCAAAAAAAAAACACTGAGACAAGAATGTTCAACCTGCAACAGCTAGAATTCAAGCATTAACAACATGAAAATGTACATTTGAACAAGCAACATATGGATATGTGTAGAGATTGTAATGTAGTCTAAATGAAGGCACTTACAGGACTGTGCAGGTTAGCATAACGTGTGTAGTGAATGTAAACATCAGTGAGTTTAGCAATGCAAGTCAGTCAGTAATTTCCCAAGGCAATAATGGGAATAGTAATAGTAGTAATAGTAGTAATAGTAGTAATAGTAGTCATGAATAAGACAGGAGATGAGGAGAAGGTAAAACAAGTAAAGCTTCAGGGAAGGTTGGGATGAGCGATAAGACAAAGTAGTCAGTAGTAAATAACTTCAGTCTGGAGGGGAGAAGCAAAGGTAATATAGAACTTGTGATGTAGTTAATTCTTTTTATAAGATGAAATCAAGTTATCCACAATCCATGAAAAATTTAAATTCATTTGTCTGTTCTAAATAGTTTATCATCTTTATCCTGAAGCAGAATAGTTATGTTCATCTCAGACAGGTTCTTAGATATGATTCCAGTTTTGAAGCTTGATCCTGCTGAAGCTTTCCCCATTGCTTTTATAAATTGAGGCGTTTAAAGAGTTAAGTGTTTGTTGATATTAATTGTGAAATTGTGCAGTGAGTTTGTTTCTCAGTGTAGTACAGTAACCATTGTACACTAATTCGAAAGTTAGGGAAGTTAGGGAAGTCAGGCTGAAGGTTAACCAAACAGTAACAGGCAACCATCTCTCTGTTTGATAAAAAAGTGGCTAAAATTCTGCAGTTTGTTTGTGGACACATGGGTGAAGTGAGTCATCCAGATGTAACAGAAGGGTGAGAACAAGGAAAATGGAACTGATGCCTTCCTGGCTGCCCCATAACCTATAAACTTGCCATCATATCATTCATTTATAAAAACAGGTAAAAATATGAGTTCATGTATTTTTTATTTCGCTCACTCATCATTTCAGTAGTAAAATAGATATACAATAACTATCCAATATAACCTTCAAGAAACACAGTATAAAAGATATTCATTTCACAAAATGTACATTTATTGGTGGTGTGTAAGTTGTAAACAAGTAATGCTGTACAATATATAACTATCCTACCATCACAAGTATCAGGCATCTCTTTATGAAAACACTTCTAGGGTAAGTAAATGAAGCTGGTGTGTGTTATGTTGACTGTCATAGTGTTGATTCACCATATAATGGTTCCACCACATCTCTGTATTAACTCAGAAAATGTATTGATAAGTGTAGCACTTTCCATGCTCAACTATGACAGGTGTCTAAGAAAGTATACTAGCGTTAACACTCATTACCTTAATCAAACCTAATTTCACTGAAAACCTGTAATTTTATTAACATTTTACATTCATGTCTTCACTACTTTAACCTGTGGTGCCAGTTATTCCAAACCTTATAGACAGTTATTTCACTGGCCTGACTGCATTATCCCATTTACATTTCTCTATCCAAGGATACTCATAGAGAGTACCAGCCAACACTTCCTCAACAGGGCGAGAGATGGTCTATTCAGTCTTCAATCGAGGCAGAAGTATAGGTTTACCTGACAAGAGCAGTTAATTATAGGCCCATTCAGTCCCTTCCAAGGCAAAAATTGGGTACAAATCCCATCCCTGCACTCACTAAATAAATAACGTTTGTGGAACCCTTTCATTTGCCATGTCACAATAGCTGGGTTCATGATGATTCCAATTTTACAACCCTACCTAGAAGACCAAGTACACCATAGCCACCCAAGCAAACCAGCTACACAGTACTTGCCACCCCTCAATATCAAATCTTGAAACCCCATCTATACAAGAAGGCAATCTGGGGAAATAACTTATACCATTGTATGGTGAATCAGCACAATGTCAGTCAACATAACACATAGGCTTCATTCTCCTTCCCATCTATGCAGGCAACAGTGAGACAAGGTCAGTTTTAACCATTACAAGCATTCTTCCAGTGTAGTCCAATTCATATCTTTTTTCACTCCTCCAGTTACAGCTAAACTAAGTACGGCCTCAAGCTCTGTCTGATTAATTGTTTATTTATTTGATCCCTAAGGTAGAGCAGTGATCCACTTGGTCATTTTCAGGTTCAGCCCAAGGTTGCAGCAGTTGAACAAAACATTATTTGAATATAATCATAGCAATTATGTACAAAGAAAGCTTAGATAAATGAACATGTTATATACTTCAGACTTAAAAGTGTAGCGTCGGTCTGGCAACTCGGCACCATAAAAAAATCTACTGCCAATCATTAGCGGACTGAAGTTCTGCTGTGGTGACCCCTAACCGGGAAAAGTCGAAAAGACAAACAACAACTTAAAAGTGTAGCTAGGAGAACAGAATTCATTACTTGTACTGTAACTACCCAAGAGATAACATATGATACTTTGACTCTGCATTGTATGTAAACAAAGTCCCAATGGCAATACAATACAATACCTAAATAAAGGATAATCCATAATATTGGTAATCATACTTCATTAACTGCTTAACAGATTAATAAGATTATGTGTCATTAGTGGTTTTCATAGTTTTTCTAACTCAGGTTTCAGAAATTGCCTACAATATTTTTATATCAGTAAAATCCCATAAGAATCTTACAAGTGATCTTGTTCTGAGAAAACTTGAGTAAGTCCTGCAACTAATAATAATTCTAACTTTAAATTTTAAATACCGCTATCTTAAACCTAATATAAACTTCACAGCAGAGCTCTTCTTCCAAGATAGTGGACCAGATAACTTAGGATGGTAACACAAATGATTAGATCCCTACTAGTACCAAAATTAAAAATGCTGACTCTTTAAAAACTTCTAACCATGATAGCTCTTCAGGCCATGATGGTCACCCTAGACCTAAAAGCTGCTTACATCTACATTTGTGGAGAAGAATCATGCAGAAGCTTTCTATGTTTCAGAGCTGGTACCGGTCACTTTCAGCTCTCTGCACTGCCCTTTGGCTTGTCTACTGCTCCCAGGGTTTTCACAAAGTGTTTAGCCCCTGTGATTGCCTTCTGCAGAACAAGAGGGGTCCATAGTTATCCTTATCTGGATCACTGCCTTATTCAAACCACAAGTCGATCAAAGCTCCTCAGGGATTGGGCCTTTACTCAGAACTTCCTCACCTCCTTGGGATTCACTATAAATCTGTGCAAATCAAACACAGACCCCCATCCACCAGGATAGTTTTCCTGGGGGCCGTCATGGATTCTTCCCTTCAAAAGGCCATTCTGCTTGCAGAAAAGTTCTCATTTCTGATTTGGTACTTCCAAAGCATTATGCAGAGACATTGCCTCTCAGCCTGAGAATTCCTCAGAGCATTAGGCTACATGGCATCTTGTATCCTTATGAATCTTCTGTCCAGGCTGCACATGAGGAAACTCCAGTGGTACCTCAAGAATCTGTGGTGCCAGCACTCACAGTCCCTGGCAACTGGCATTCAGCTAATCCCTTGTTCAAGGTGGAATTTGCATGGTGGGCACAGCCTTGTGCCCAGAACCTGGGTCTCCCCTTCACATTCACCCCTTAGGGCTAGACACTAACCACAGATGCTTCAGAGACAGCCTGGGGGGGCTCATTTCCAACACCTTCAATCCCAAGGTATATGGGAAATTCACATCAGAGACAAGCACATAAACTGGAAAGAACTTACGGTATTTCAAAAGGGCCTAGTATAGTTCAAAGAAAAATGGAAACCAGGGGCCATGCTAGTTAAAAGAGACAATGCCACAGTCATGTGGGCCATAAACAGGGAGACACTCACTCTTACCCTGTATGTCGACTAGCTATGCAAATCTGGGAGACAGCACACTCTCAGGGGTTTCACCTCATGGCACAATACGTTCTAGGTGTTCAAAACACTCTAGCAAATTACCTCAGCAAGAACTTGATGGATCCCCCCATAAATGGCATCTGCAGTGGGAAACATTTCTCAGCATAGTCCAGTAATGGGGTACCCCACAGATAGATCTTCTTTCCACCAAAGAAAATGCTCAACTAAAAAGATTCTGTTCCAGGAGCAAACTGCTTTCAGCTTTGAAAACAGATGCTGTATCTTTCCTTTGGACCCAACTTTTCCTTTATGTGTTCCCTCCCTTGCCTCTTCTTCCTTGGGTCCTCATAAAAATCAGGGAAGGAGGCCCAAGTGTTTTTCCTGATAGCCTCAGACTAGCCCAGGCAGCACTGGTATCCTCTACTACTAAGTTTAACCTATGAAAAAAAAACATGTCAGTTACCTCAGAGAATGGACTTTCTGACTCAGGACAAGGGGAGGTTTGTGCATCCCAATCTGCAGACTGTCAGACTCTCAGACTGGATACTTTCTCAACATCCAGCTTTGAGCCTGCCCTAAGCAAACAATTTAATTTCCAAAGAGGACAGAAGGCCTAGTACTAGGAAATCATACTCTGCCAAGTGGAAACGATTCTCCATCTGCTGCCAGCAGCAAGGCCTCAATCCTTATTCAGCCAATATCTCTGCCATTTTAGATTACCTGCCTACCCTGGTTGACAGAGGCCTGTCCTTTTCTTCCATCAAAATTCATGCCTTTGCCATTTCTGCCCACATCCCTACTCTTCTTCCTATCTTTTCATGCCCCCTGCGGAAATAATTCCTTTGGGGAGTGATCCACATCAGACCTCCCAGGAGGCAAACCACACCTCCATGGGACCTCAGTTTTGTTCTGGAAGAAATTTCCCTACCCTCCTTTGAACTTGCAGCTTCTGCTGACCTAAAATTTGTAACTTGGAAGACTGCACTTTTACTGGCCATCAACTTGGCTAGGAGGGTCGCTGAGCTACAGGGTCTCATGGCAATGCAACCATTTCTCATATTCCACCTAGACGGAGGGTATCCCTCAGGACTTATCCATCATTTATGCCCAAAGTGGTTACTGACACATCCTTCAATCAAGCCATACACTTGCCCACTGTCTTTCCCAATACTCAGAACCAGGGGGAGAGAGTCTTTCATTCTTTGGATGTGCATAAACAGCTCCATTACTATCTTGACAGAACTAAATCTTTCAGAAAGTCTGACCAACTCTTTGTTTCCTTTGCCACTGGCTTTGAAGGGAAACCAGTTTCCAAACAGACTATTTTCAAGTGGATCTGTCACTGTATTTCCTTTTGTTACAGCCATAATGATAAAAAGCCAACTGAGGCTGTCAGGACTCACTCTACTAGGGCCACTGCTACCTCCCTGAAAGGTGTCCCTACCAAAGACATTTTGGAAGCTGCTATCTGATGATCTGTGGATACCTTTACCAAACACTACCACTTATCAGCCTTTTCCAGGTCTGGGGCAGGATTCGCCACTGCCATCCTGCAGGGCATAATCTCCTCTCCATAATCTAACTTCCTGCCTCTTCTCAGCTTTGGGAATCATCCCACATGTCAGGACTGTAACAGTGAAACATGAAGGACATGGTACAGTTGTGTATACTTACCAAAACTGTAGCTGTTCAAGTGTATTCATTATTGTAGTCTTCTTTCTCTCTCTCCTTCCCCCTTTTTGCATGCAGTAGTAGTCTGCTTCTATCCCATGCCTGGGGACCCCCTGTTTGCTCTCCATACCTGGCCTAGTTTCTGTCTTAGACTCTTATTTTTATGTTCATCCTGGGGGCTCCTACCTTCTAGGAGGCAGGAAAAGACTTATATCACAGCATTGGCTGGCTCCATAAATACTGAAGCATATTGACATTGGATAGGATGTCTGTCAGCCTAAGGAGGAGGGAGATTTTTACAAGGGACTACATGGCAAGAAATGCCACACGTCAGGACTGCAACAGTGAATACACTCAAACATCTCCATTTATATTAAGTTTACACAACTGTACTTTAGTAGGCATCCAGTCCAGGAGGCTATTGAGACCCCAGCCCAATTTCCCAATTGCCACAGAACACTTTTTGCTTAAGTGACTTGCTCAGAGTTACAGAGCAGGCAGGTGGAAGCAGAGTGAATCAAACCCTGGACTACAGCAAGCAGCTCATTAACAACTCATAGCCTGAAGCACCGCAACATCTCCACCCCCCCCCATTCCAAGTTCCAGCTAGTTTTATTGATCACATTGTAACCAGAAAGAATATAGTGTAGCTACTGATCTTTAAACCAGAAGACAATGGTTAAACTATACCTCAACAGAGAGGCCATCTGTCGCCTAGCTTACTGACAAGATGAGAAAAGACAAGGCAAAAGCAGAACAGAGACCATGAAAGGAATATAAGGCTGCTGCAATATAAAAGCAAAATGCATGTTCCAAAGGTTTGAAGCACTTTTTGCATGAATGAAACATTGAAGGATGGAAAGTCTTGTGGTCCAATAACACAAGATACAGCAGAATTTAAAGACCTTCTTTTGAAACTAAATTTTCCACCTGAGAAGTTGTGTCAGTTAAATTATGTAAGAGCTTGAGATATCCAAAACAGGTCTGATGGCTCTTTTGCCCATTTTTTCCAACTTCTTTCACTTTTGTTTTATGACTTTGCCAGATATTCACAATGACTGAAACACAGCACAGCCCTGATTCCTCCTTGTCATATCCTGAAGCTTATAAAAAGTGATATTTTTTCATGTTTTAACAGGCTGAATATATTTCCTTTTGTGTTGGCAGGTTAACTCACTGGACATGCCCTGGCAGACCCTCGTCCCCCCAACACTGGAGTTCAGCTTATGAAGGTGGTCTCCACCCCCAGTTTTTCAGTCCATTACTGATATGATCATCATTACTAGTACTCTGCAGGTATAGGTTAACTTAGTAAATTACTTTGTAGTTGTTGTTTACTTTAAAAGTTTTAGAAGTATAATAGCATCCTGTCATGTTTGTAAGCGTCTAGAAAAGGCAATATCATCTGGTGCATAAATAGCTTTGTTCTGTGTCTAGTATGCTGCGCATTATTCTTGCCATAATTTAACAATGAGTTTTCTGATGTTAAATGTAGAATTTGTTCAGTTTTATATTGAATCATTGCAAAACTAGAACAAAAACAAACTTGGTTGCATAAATGTGGAGTTAATCCAATTCCTCATCAAAACAATAGGCAACCTCTAAAACATTTAATAGCAGCTGCATTTTACTATTGATGTTTTGTAGGCTTTGGCTTCCTTCCATTTACAGCAAGTGACATACTTCATGCCATTAAAATGTATATTTAGTGGATTTAAACTGTATAATTGCCCTGATATTGATTTCACATTTACTGAATGGCACAGATTTCTCAAATATAGGGAAATAGGTGCTGTAACATTTGCCAGATTCAAGGTAACACAGGATAATTTTGTAGAACTGGGAATAGTAGTAATATGGTTTAAGTACCTGATTTTAGACAGTAAAGTCTCCAACATTAAATCTGTCTATGTAGCAATGCAGAAAAAAACTTTTCACTTTGAAAATCTAATTTCATCTTCTATTGTTAAACTCCTTTAGTTTGTGAATGATTTCCACAATATTTATTGTTATGTTATGTTTTTTTTACATTGTTATTATCATGACTGTAAGTCTTGCAAGATTTAAATGGCAATTCTGCACTAAATGAGTCTGTCTTTAAAACATGTATGATACTATGTTATCATATATAGACACAGGCAGAATGGCCTTTGGCTCCTACAGTCTAGCTGAGCATTGTACTAGCCCTGTATATCTTTCCCAGTTTCTGTCTATCCCAGATGTTTTTAAAATACTTTGCAGATGCACACTTCATCCCATCTTGCAGAGCATTTTACAGCTATACCAATGTCTCCATGAAATAATATTTCATGCTATCAGTCATAAATCAGCTTGTTCTGCATTTGCCACAACTACCTTTTTCCTCCATTCTTCCATTTCTGTGCGTACACCTTTCTATCCACTGATAATGTAGCATATCCATAGCATTTTTTTTTTCTTTACATTTTCTCCTTACATTTCCCATGTGTCTTGCAATCCTGCTAGAAGTTTCATCCATTCACCCAGCTAGATATTCTGCCCTGGTTTGACCTTGAGAACTAAAGACAGCATCCCAGCTAAGGGCTGACATTAAAGAATATCTGCATCCCTGGATTACACACTGCCAACATTTTGTCTCAGTAGTGTTGTGATGGTCATGACACCTCTTCCTCATATTAAAACATAATTCCTTCTAGTGTTTTTTTTTTCTTTTTCCACCCCAAAAGTACTCCTCTGTCATTTATTGCCCCAAGATCCCCCTCCATAGTGTCTAACCTTGTACTACTTTTATGCTGAAACCCAGATGTCTTCCCTGCCTCTCCTACATGCATTATAATGCCATGGTGGAGGCTGGAACCTTTGTTCTTAACTCTAGGTCTAATTTTGCTGTTGATGCTAAAAATACTGGCCTTATTTTGTAGACCCAGACTAAACAAGTCTCTTCTACACTATTTTTGGCACCCAATGTGATATACTGATATGAAATGGTAGTAGAAAATAGACACAGGTTCATAGGTTCATAGGTAGGTACTAGGTTATTGGCCCTAGGGCCTATATAAGCATAGCCAAAAAGGTACCCTGGCTTCCACCACCCAAGAAAATTATTTTCCTGTGCCCCTGTCGAGCAGAGCCACAGTAGTGATCCCCGGGGTGAATTTCCTATCTCCCATCCAATCATCAAGATTTTTCTTGAAGAGTGCTAATGAGGAACTTTGTTTGATATAGATAGGTAGTTTGTTCCAGTGTATGGGAAGTCTCTGGGACAGGAATCTATCCCTCCAGCATGTTCTGTTTATTGTGGTGACAAGGTTTAGGTCCCTAGAGTTTGTAGCTCGGAGGGAGTGGTATTTCTTTACATGGAGCAAGTCCAACAGCTCTGGGTTTGACATAGCTTTGTATGTTAGGCAGAGATCACCTCTGAGTAGGAAATATGCGACGGAGTAAAGCTGGAGTTCTTTGAGACGGCCTGCGTAGGGCATCTGTTTGAGGCCAGTAATCCTCTTTGTGAGGTATTTCTGTGGCTTTTCTAGTTGTTGGGATGACAGTGCACTTTTTGGCATCGAGCCTGAGGCCATGGCTTTAACACCAGGCATCTGTCTCAGTGTGGCCCTTTTGTAGGATGTCCACATAGTTAGGAGTCCCGATTATGGCTCCTAGTTTGCAGTCATCTGCGAACTTCATTAGCCAAAGACCTTCTGTGTTAGCCTGTACTTCTGAGAAGTAGATACTAAATAGGAGAGGACCCAGGACTGAACTATGTGGTACTCCACTTGTCACTAGTCTGAAGTCGGATTTGGAGTCTGATACTTTCACAGTGTGGGTTCTGTCAGTGAGCCAGTTGGCAACCCATCTTGTGACATAGGGATTTATGCCTAGTTTAGTGAGTTTATCTATAATTCCAGAGTAGGGGATGGTGTCAAAAGCCTTGGCAAGATCTAGATAGGCTGTGTGAACCATCTTACCCTCATCTACGGCTTTGTTGACCACTTCAAAGAAGTCTACTAGGGTTAGAAGACATGATCTGCCTTTTACAAACCTGAACTGGGTGGGGTCCAGAGTTTGGAGTGTACCAGTGTCATTGTTTATAAGTTCCATGATGATACATTCCATAGCCCTGTAGACCAGGCTCGTCAGGCTAATGGGGCGGTAGTTCCTGAGGTCCATGGTGGCTCCCCCTTTGTGGAGTGGGATAACCGTCGTTGTGCACAATTCAGTGGATACAAAACCTGAGGTGAGGCTATGATTGAACATGTTACTTAGGTGGGGTGCCAGTTCATTCTGTAGTTTGTGTAGAACGCAGCCTGGGATGTTGTCAGGTCCCATGGATGCTGTGTTCTTGGCTTTGGAGAATGTGTTTTTTACCTGTGCAGCCGTGATTACAAGAACTTTGCATTCTGCTGGTATAGAGATGGGCCTTTGGTGAGAGGGGGTAAAGTTAGCACCGAGCCTTTCTGCCAGGATGTTGGCAATATCAGTTGGTTCTGTATATTTAGTGCCATTGTACTGTAACTCAGAGCAGATCTGAGTGTTGCCATTGAGATTCTTGACATAGCTATAGAATGCTTTGTGGTTGTCTTTAGAAACAGTGAGATTTTGTTTTCGTAACTAGCTTTGGAGGATTTTATTAGGGATCTCAGCTTTTTACTAAGGCTGACCAGGGAGTTCCTCCAATCATGGGATTTTAATCTTTTTTGCAACAGTTTCTTTTGTCTATTGTAGAGTTTGTTTATGACAGGGGACCACCAGATTGGCTTCCTTTTTTGGAGGATAGCATCTTGGTTCTGTGAGGGATTGCACGATCCATGCACTCGTGTAAGTGCTTATAAAGTGCATTTGTGTAGGATTCAACAGTCATACCTCTATTGTCTGGCTGCATGGGTGTTGTGAAGTTTGCCACTTCTGTCTTAAGAAGTGTGAAGTTGGCTTTGGAGAAATTTTTTACAGTGGTTTCCCAAATGGGAGGTGGGGGCGGGATGTGGATGTCTAGGGTGATTAGCTTGTGGTCGGATCTGACCAACAAGGAACTGACCTCTGGTGTGGAACACCAGTTGCCCATGTTGGTAATGACCAGGTCTAGGATATTGCTGCCCATGGTGGGGGTGTGGATAAGTTGATCCAAGGCATTGGGTTTTATGAATTCCAGAAAACGTTGAGCAAACGATTTGGTACATGAGTAGTTTTCCCAGTTAATGGCGGGGTACTTGAAATCGCCCATTAATAGGGTGTTAGATTGTATTCTAATATTTTCCATTGTATCAAGAAATGAGGAATGGGAATCCTGGGGCATGGTGGGGGATCTGTAGCAAGCTACAATTTGGATTACAGTCTTGCCCAGAGTTAGTTGCACTTGGATAATCTCAGATGCATTATGGTGAGCAACTAGCCTGGAGGTGTGGATGTCCTTAATGAATATGGACATGCCTCCACCTTTAGTGTTTTGGTCCAGGTTAGGTGGCCAAAAGGTGTAGTATGAATTATAGCCTGGTAATGCAGTGGTGCTGTCTGGAGCCTTGAACCAGGTCTCTGTCACTGCACAGATGTCGATGTTTTCCATTTTAGGGAGTGCCTTGAGTGAGTGCATTTTGAGGTTTGGCCTTCTAGCATTCAGTAGCATTATCCTCAGATTTTGCTTGCTTGTATCTGTTACAGTGGTGAGTTTGTCATTTGAACCTTGGCTAAAAAAGGCACTATATGGGTGGCAAGAGCCTTGGCCAGTATCTGGAATACCAAGGTCAACAGGTGCAGGCCATCTCTGGCAAAGCATTGTGGTCTGTCGATCATGTTATCCCAGGCAGACAGATACTGGATCCCCTTAGAATGACACCAGAAGCTTAGCCAATTGTTGAAGTCAATAATTTAGTCCTTATACTGTGGTATAATTCTGGGCGAAGGCAGGATGCTACTCAGGACTAGGGTCATACCTGCCTGGGCTACAAGATCGGACAGCTCCGCCATGCCTCTTTTCATGTAGTCCAGGGAGGTACGTCTCAGGTCATTCATACCAACATGGACAATGACAGAGTCATATTTGTACTTGTTGTGGAGTGACCCAAGTGCGTGCATTATGTGGCAGATCCTGGCACCTGACAGGCAGCTGACAGTAACTTTCTCCTTGTTTAGCCTGGTGAGTGGAACATCAGTGTGCCTGACTATAGAGTCACCTATGACTAGAATGTTTGGTACGTTGTTATGCCTTATGGGCTGTGGTTGAGTGGCACACTGAGTTTGTGGGCTATGTGTCATTTGGGTTGTGTTGGGGGTGGTGGAGGTTTCTTGCGTTTCTGCTTTGGAGGTCCCTGTTGCTTGGGCAGATTTTTATTGAGGGCCTCCACGAATGTAGGTGTGTGTTGTGTTTCTATGTGTATGTTTTGGTAGTATAGGTTTTGAGGGAGTAGGATATGAGTGAGGTGTGGTGCAAGTGTTTACCCTCTCCTCTTGACTGTCTAGTCCAGTCTTGGGTGGAGAGAGCTTTGCTTCCAGTTTGGCTATATAAGTGCATCTCTCACAGGTTGTAGTGTTGGATGGTAGGAGGAGAGGGTTTTCTGTGTACATGAGGCAATTGCTGCACTGCCCCAAGATGCCCAGGTTCATCAGGTAGATAGGAGAAAACACCGGGAGCTGACCCTTAGACATGCCTGGGTAGGTGCTTATTTATTAAGTACTAAAATCTGTTTTCCTCTAGACAAGTGAGGAAAGTTGAGTGCTGTAGTAATTTGTAGTTATTTCGTGCTTACAATGAGTTCTGAACAAGTGCTGAGCTCAAAGAAACAGATTTGAGTGCTAAAACCAAAACACTGCCTAGTTCTAATTGAAAATTTGAAGAGCAGACTTTATAGCGCCAGGAATAGTTTAACCCTAGCTAAATGGCAGGGGCTCAGAAGCTTACAAACAGTCCTGGATACAGCAAATCTGTATCTGGACTAGACTATTTACAGGAAAGGCAGGAAACAAGCTTAGTATTTTTTTTTTTTTGTAAAGTGGAAAAGGAGAAAGGAGGCAGAAGATAATTCAAGGTTAAGAACTAAGTGGGTTGGTGTTCTCAAATGTTCTCCCTGGTATCTGATTGCAGCAACAAGACAATTGGTGCCTAGTTTTCATGAAATTTTCTTGCATTGCTGTTTTTTTAAAGGATGTTATCTGTACTAAACTTTCATAACAACAGTAAGGAAAATATACTGACTGTAGAAGGAAATAAGGAAAGACTGATTGTACCTCTGGCTGATTTGTCAAGGAACCATTTATAAACTCTGCAGTCGTATTAATATTAATTTAATTCCTGTCAAATAAACAGGAGTCATCAAAGTTAACAACAGACCACTTAAGTTTGTAGTTAGCTTCATGTTACTGATGGAGATTGAGCAGATGAGCTGCAGAGCTGTGGTCATCTTATTCCCACAAGGCTTCTAGTTGTAGTTTTCATAACTGACCGAGTAAAAAGTCAGACTTGCAAGTTGTAATGTAGTGAACTGCATGAGACCTGATTTATCATGGAAGAGGGCATGTGGTCAGTGGACTTCCATTTCCAACAAAGATTAGATGTGGTATGCCAAAAGGATCGTTCCTGGAGTAGCTGTTATTCATGGGGGAGCTACAAGTAAATGCTATGTTTGGAGGACTTTCTGCTCTCTATGTTGTGTCTCATAGAACCCTGTATAAATAATAGAGTAGTTATTTCTCTCATTCTTGTCTGTACAAAATTTATTCTGAAATCTGATTGTACACCCTCTTATTTTTTCTTGAATTTCTCGATTATCTTAGAATTTGTCACAGCATTTCACCTATAGTGGTTTATGTCAAAAAGTTGTTAATGACAGATAAGTGGGCAGCATGCTAAAAAATGGCAGAAAACAAAGTACCTTTAACTTTGTTGTTTATAGATTTTGTAAGTCAGCATTATTATTATTATTTCTTATTGAAACACAAATTTTTACATGTTTAAGGCCTGCAGGTGACAAAAAGTAAAGAAACTCATATCCATTGCCAGTATCTCTACAGGTTTTCAAATCAAGCATTGTTTCACATTTTTTCCATTTTGAAGCCACTAAAGCAAAGACATTGAAAAAAATGAAAGGGTTATACTACTACAGTGGTATAGAGGAGTTAGGTCTGCACAGAAGAAGGCAGTATGATCAAAACCTGGTATAGGTCAAACTAACAAAAACATTTTAAATGCAAACTCAAGGTATAATTCATGCAGCAACAAATTTGATGAACGGCCTTACTTGAAAACTCATAAAGTGGTGCTTGTCAAACCTCTAATACCAAAAATGTGCTCCTGTATCCCCTCTTACTTATGTTAGATTCCAGAATTAATACAGCTGGGTGTAAGGATATTTCCCCCTGGTAGTGCCCCACAGGTAAGCCATGGTGCAATGCATCACTTACTTACTTCTTGTTGACAGGAAATAATTCTCTTTCAGATGTAAAAGTTTCAGAATAAATATTTAGACAACATATATAAATGCCATCAAAGCAACTAACCTGCGTTAAAGATTTGTGTAACATGTAACTCAACACAGAACTGCTGTCGCATGCCAGTTTTCCATTGCTAAGATACAGAGTGATCATTCTCTGACTGTGTCCCAAATCACTAAGTTCAGCCAGTGGCCAAGGTGCATGAGTAGCCATTGAAGAGGAAGGTGTATTAACAACAGTATTTGTCTCACCAGTCTGAGAGAGAGGAAGAGGAAGGCATCTGGCAGCATTGCTACATTATATAACTGCATGAGAAACTGAGAAAGGGACAAGGCAACTTTGGCCTGCTGTCTGAATTGCTGCCAGAAATCAATGAGTTTGTAGAAGCATGCATTCACCATAGTGTAATACTGCAGGCCTCTGCTTCAGCAGGAGAAATCTATTATCACTGCAGGGAGGTGATTACTCCACAACTACCTGGACCTGTCTGGATAATGGCCTAAGACTGGTCTGCTTTTACCCATATTATGGCAGAAGCCTTTAAAATTGGGAGTGAAATGGCCAATTAATTGAAGAGAGAGAGATGATGTTCGTAAGGGCAGGAAAGAAAATAGATAGACCCTTAGCTACTGTTATAGACTAAAAATTCCTGTCCCTCTACTCAGTGTCATACAGACTCCTAAGGGGTGATCATTGCTTAGCCTTCTATGCTGTGAATATACCAGCTCTCTTTTAACTCCTTCATCTAAACAGAACCAGTAGTAAAGCAAACACCAGTTCTGGAGGCCTAAATGTATATACCACGTTAGGAACACTGGGTAGTGTTACAAGTACCTAACCCAACCTATCCTGCATTTCTGGAATAGGATGCCCTTACCTATAAAGCAGAGCAGTTCCTTAGACACCTTTAAGAAAAGCAGACTAAATCACTGGATTACTGATTGCAAATTTTAAGTGGGAATCTGTGGAGAAAGTGTGCTTAATGTGGGGTATTGCTAGTGTCCACCCAGAATTGTTTGATGTGGCTGAGCTTCTCGAAGGTGCCCTTTGGCCATAAGCTAAGGTTTGGGAGGGTGGCCTAATGGTTAAGGTGTTTGCCTTAGAAACACAAAGTGCAGGGTTCAAGTCTCACAAGGGATAATTGGCTAGGCTTAAAATGGCTCGCAAGGGCAGTTAGCTTAGTACTAACGTAAGAACCTAAGTACTCATGAAAAATATGAAGCAGTGCAACTCAAGCAGGATGAGCCTGTATATAAACTGACTGTTCCCATCCAACATTTATATTTTTTTCAGACTCTGACCATAAAAATGCCCTGATGTCCTTGTTGATATTGCAGGACTAAGAAACACACTGTGTCCTTTTCATTACATTAACAACTGGTTTGAACAGATACTTTGTAAGAAAATTACTTAGTAAACTGCAGAAATGGTCTAAAGCTTTGTAGATGAAAATCAGTTTAAAAGTATGTACTAACTGTTCAGTTAGGTTTAGTTAGCTGCAGGGTTCACCACTTACATGATTGCAATCTGCAGCTACATAGACCAGATTGGCAATTTTGTTCCTCACTCCCCCAATTTGTAGATAAATCTGAGTTAATATGAGACACACTTTGTTATTATTTACTTATTATATACAGCTGAACAACACTTCAGGTCATTAGTGTTATTCTCTGTCAATGTGGTTCCTCTAGAGGTGTTTTTGTGCACTGAACAGATTGTACCTTTCAAAAAAGCTACACCTAGCATCTAAAGTACTGCAAGTACAACATGTAACGTGCAACTGTTGTCACTTTTTCAACAAGACAGCTTAGAGCAGACATACAGAAATGTTAGAAATCTATTTGCTTGCTAAGAAATAAGCAGTGATAGAGGTCAAGTCATGAAGGCTTAGAGCCCAAAGGTCTCAGCACACATCCTAATTTCTTCAACTAACATCCCAAGTATTTCAAAACATGAAAGTACAGACTAGTCTCTGAGTAACTAAGTAAACCTAGTAAATTTGTTTCACAGTCTTTCATTCATGGGTGCCCGGCATAGAGATCATACATAGATTGCTTTCAGTTGCCTCCAATTTGCCCTTTGAAAATGATGTTGTCCCAGTAGTGAGATCCGGCACCCTAAATTTAAATGTTTACTGAGCCCACTTGTATTTGCTATAACCTGGTTCCAATAGCAGTGTTTGCTCTGGTACTAGATGCCATTGCCCATGTGCACAGCATCCTCCTGAGTGTAGATTATGGCCTCCTATCTGCATGTTTCAGCCTTACTGTTACAATTCCAGCCAGTGTTCTCTGTGTATGCTGCCCTCCCTTTTCCAGTACAGCAGCCTTCAGCTCCATGTCATTCATCTGTTGTATTCCAGGTTAAGTCAATCTCAGACACCTTTTGTAAGGCTTATCTACCTTGGGACTACAATCGTCTCCTATGGCCTTCAAATGTAAGAACTAAGAGCTTACAGAGTTTCTTCGACCAATGCCTGCTAGCATTATAATTCCCAGTTTTGAGTGACCTCTGCTCCCTTACTTGGCATCATTCTCTCCCTCAATTTTAGGGCTTTCCAGTTGTCATTTGCTAGGATCTGGATGCACCTAAGCTGCCCTGTCACCTAGTTTAGTCTGATGATATTTCCTGCAGATGTTAGTGCCACCAATGTCACAGGTCACAGTGCAGATGTAGGTCCTTATGTGGCAATGGCAGAGGACCAACCAACACCATGCATTTCTAGGAGCACACTAGGGTAACATTTCCCCAGTTAAGACAGGAGTAACTTACCAAAGTGCTTTGCACTTTAAGGAGATGCAGATGTTCTGAAGGCTTATGCCACTTGTAAAAGTGACCGATGTCCCTTCACTAACACCCATTGCACATCCTTTTCATCAGCAGCATAGTGGGTAAGCACAAGGGAGTTAAGGTGTGACCCTGCTTCATCGTGCATGGTACACAAGTCATGACCCTCAGCATAATACAAATGAATGGATCAAAGAGTTCTTATCCACAAGGAAATTAATACATATGTGGTTGTTGTTTTGAGGGGGCAGGGCTTAATGGTGAAGGTAGGTTTGGCTGCAAAACATACGACAAGATAGGATTCATTATGACAGTTAGAGTATAACAAAAGAAACAGTGTTCATTTTTGATAACTGAGTAGGTGGTTGATGCAAAAACCCTTTTCAGCCAATTAGTATAATAACAAGAAATAATACTTATTACCTGAAGCAGAATACACTGAGCAGTAACAGGGAAAAAAAACGAAAGAAAGAAGAATGATAATAGTAACATCTCAGACTTATATAAGAAGTTTACAAAGTAGGGTATATTTACATACATGCAGTGTAATATGCACAGTAGTCAAAAGAAGCAAAGCATGGGCCACAATTCTGCAAGGAGCTTACATGTGTGTGTGTGTGTGTGGTGTGTGTGTGTGTGTGTGTGTGTGTGTGTGTGTGTGTGTGTGTGTGTGTGTGTGTGTATATGTGTGTGTGCAGACTACCCGCTAAAGAAATGAGTATTATATCTTCACTGGTATTCACAGTGTCACTGCAATGAATTTTGTAAAGTATTGTAAAGAGACAGTGCTTATCTGCATTAAACAAATAATCCATGCGAGGCCCTTTCATCTCAATTAGTACTGCCTATAAAGTATTAGCCAGCTGAATAAGTAAGACAGCAACATGTTTTATAAGATATACAGCATGAGGCTCAAAAATGTGCTGTACAAGACAAAGCTATTAGAAAACTTTTGTGCTAGAAAATGTATATGACGAGTCAATATACAAGAATTATTTACTGTACGATGTATGTTGAACTAAGTACTCATGGCTGTCCTGGTTTTGTTTTGAAACATAACATTCCTTTTTAACAAACAAATATAAAGGGAGCATAAAGCATTTTATAGCAATACATCTGGTGTTTGTAGAAAGTGCATTATTCTTTGGTTTTCCAAGCTGTACTTATTTAAGAAAATCTGTATGACACTCTTCCTTTATAGATGGTATCATAGACTCGTATTTCACACTACTGTGACTATAAAGAGG
The DNA here is from genome assembly GCF_019279795.1 of Protopterus annectens. NCBI lineage: Eukaryota > Metazoa > Chordata > Ceratodontiformes > Protopteridae > Protopterus > Protopterus annectens. The sequence continues at coordinate 1,261,080,556 of NC_056732.1, read as the reverse complement.
AATCAGATTATTTCAGCAGATAACTTATACTCAACATTGCTGAAGTAGTAGTTGTGCTTGTGGGGTGGACTTTAATAGGAATGTTAGCTATGAGTCTTTCTTTTCCTAAAAATGTAACTTCCTCCCAAAGTACTGTTGCTTCTTGCTTTTCGGCTCAGGGCATTGTGCAAGTGCTGTTATACTCAAATCATCATTTTTCATTTACAAATAATTTTATCATATTAAGTCAGGGTCTTTGTGGGTACCAGTCCATCAGTTGATGCACACACACACACACACACACACACACACACACACACACACACACACACACACACACACACACACACACACACACACACACACAAACTGCAGCCAAAGAGGGACATAAAGTCTCCACACAGTGTTCATCCCACCAGGAAAGAAACAGGGAAACCAAGAACTGTAAAGCATCACCACTATCTTCTGCACCACTATACCATGCACACCAAGATCAAATTACTATGGGAGGGGAAACAAGCTTATCTAATCACTTTTTAGCAGTTTATCAAGACATATGGCACATGCAGCTAGGACCCTGGTGTGCCATCCTCTCAGCTGTACTACATTATGAAGAATGCTCCTAAGTTTGATTCATAAAAATTCCATGTTGTTCACATTGAAGGGGTCAGTATTAACAATTTTATCAAATATATATAGTAAATTATATTCCACCATAGTAATGTATTATTGAATAATATTACTTCATCAAAATAACTATCTGAAGTAGTTAGCTTCATTTGATCAGCAACCTGTGGGTATCGGATCCGACCTGGATCCGAGCCGGCAGCTTTCCAAGCTAAAGATCCAAGCTCTCAGCTCCTCCCCCTTACCCATAATACCCTGCTACCTCCCTCCAGTCCCCAGATCTCGTTTGCCACAGCTTCTTGAAGCATGAGGATGAGCTCCTGGCTGTTTAGGTGATATTAAGTGGGGAAAATTTTCTAAAATTTCCGTCAATTTTATAGGGATTTGTGTGTGTGTGTGTGTGTGTGTGTGTGTGTGTGTGTGTGTGTGTGTGTGTGTGTGTGTGTTTCAGACCCTTAGTTAAGCTAAATCAGTTTTGGTTCTTTTTAATTGAAAATTAGTGTGTTCCCCTTCCCCTTACTGTGTGTATTAGGGTGTGTGCATGAGTGTAATGGCCGAGGGCCCTAAGGCCATTTTTTCGAAATGCACTGAGTGTGGTCATAAGCTGTCTCCAGCGATTGGCCACACTCAGTGTGTTCTTTGTCTGGGGGTACCCATTTAACATCGGGCTGCCAGATTTGTGCGGCCTTTAACCCCTGGGCTCTGAGGGACAGGAGGAACAAGTTAATCCTGGTGGGACTCTTGCCTGCGGACTCTTCTTCCTCCTCTCCCTCAGTGGCGCCAGTCGCAGCTGCGACTGTCCAGCCTTTATCTCCCCCTTCCCTGGCTGGGACTCAACCTCCCGCTGTTCCCAGGGACTCTTCTAAGAAAGAGAAGAGGCATAGAGAGAGGGAGAAAGAGAGAGATAGACATAAAAGTCACAAGCGGCGGGCCGAATCAGCCCCTTCGACCCTGCCAGCTAAACTGATCTGTTCCCCCGTGAGGGTTTCCAGGTCTTCCCCCTCTCAGCTCCATTCTCCACGCTTCTGTCCAGAGCCAGAGCTGGAGGTGGAGTCCCGTTCACCTTCGAGGTCGTCTAGGCGGCCTTCCCGGCCTACCTCAGCGACTTCTTCTAGGTCTACTAGGTGTCTTTCCGATGTGGATATGGACCGGATGATGCGTCGATTCCTACAGGCCCCGATGCAGATGGGAGTGCTCTTGCCTCCCCCCCCCCAGAGGGGGGGAGCTCAGCCCTTTTCTTTGCACCCATTGCTCCTTCCCCAATCCACTATCGGGTTTTGGAGCCGGGGAGTTGGAGCCGATAGTAGTTGCTACTTTGACGCCAGCCTTACCCTCGAGTTTATCGGGTCATCTTTCGGAAACGAGCTCTCGGGGCCAAGAGCCGAGCTTCGGATCCACAGGGGTGAATGTGTCTTTGGCTCCGTTGCGGTCAGAGCACACTTCCCTTTCGGGTCTGATCGTGTCGGCACCGGCACTGGTCCTCACGTCGGAGCCAAGGGGACTGCTCTCGGAGCCCAGGGAGAGTGGTTCACCTTCAGCCTTCGATGTGGTGGAGAGGGTGCTGTCAAAGAGTTTGAGATCCCCTGTTCGTGCTATGGATCCACCCTTCATTCCCTCGCATATGGGCCTGTCTTCAATCATCTGGCCCCAGGGACAGCCTGCATCTGCACCCCAGCTAGTTCCTGTAGAGGAACATGACCCCGTTGGTGAGCCCTCCTCGGACAGTCCCGCCGAGGAGGTCCCTCACAAACGAAAGTGTAAAAGGAGGCACTTGGACTCCCCCGAGTCCCTCACGGAGGACACATACTTAGAGGAAGGGGAAGGTTCCCCCAGGTCACCCCCTGAGGACGTCTCCTTTGGAGACATTATGGAGATGCTGCACATTAGAGGGGGGTGGTCAGCCCAGAAACCTTCCTCGGATGAGTCTATGTTTCTGGAGGCGTTTGATGCAGGCGCGTCTACCTCTTGGGTGTCCCCTCCAGCCGACCCCCCTGGTAGACCTGATTATTACCAGGGCATGGAAGGAGCTGGACACTGTGGAGCCAATCCCTAGGAGACCAGATAAAATCCTTAGTCCCCCCGCAGACAAGCCGGCGTGGAATAAAGGTTCCCCGGTAGATGCCATGGTGGTGGCGGCTGCCACCAAGAAGGAACTGGCGCAAGAAAGTTCCTCGGTCCATCCTCCTGATAAGGAGTCTTGGACGATGGACGGCATTAGAAAGTGGATGTTTGCTTCAGCCACCTTTTCTGTAGGGGCACTGAATTACCTGGCACACATCATTAGGCTTCAGCGAGATCTGATAAAAGAGTACGCTGGGTCTCCCTTGGAGTCCATGGCAGTCGAGGACAAACAAACCTTCTCGGCTCGCATGGCCATTCTAAAATCAATATCTAACACTTCTATGTGGCTTCTCTCCCATGCCACGGAGGGGGCGGCTATAGCCAGTGGAGCAGGGGTCACCTTGCGGCACCACGCCTGGCTCCGACTTTGTGGAACCCTTCAATGCATCCTTCGCGAATGCTTCCTTTGACAGTTCTATGCTGTTCGGCAAGACCATCCGCGATATCCTACTCCAGAGCGAGAAAGACAGGAAGATGCTGTCTGCCGTCGGAATCCGCTTCTCGGCCCCTCAAAGGTCCTTCTCAAGGAACAAGAAAGGACAAAAGAAGATGTGATTTCGGAAGTCTCAGCAGTCCCATCCCGCTCCGGACCCTTCGTCCTTCAGAGGCAGGGGAGGACAAGGAGGACGCCTGCCCAGAGGCAGAGGGGGGGCCAAAGAATTTCGGGCCGATGGAACCCTTCTCCGACCATCCCACGCAGCAACCCTGAAGGGTTGCCCGACTGCCCCTCTCTGGAGGCAGTCGGGGGGCATTTTTCAGAGCATCTAGCAAGTTTGGAGTCCATTACTACAGATCGCTGGGTGCTCTGAATAATATCCAGAGGTTACTCTATCCCCTTCATGAATCATCCCCCTCTAAAGAAGCACCTCCTTGATGTCCCACCCAATCAGAGAGAGGCTGCAGCATCAGAAATAAAGGAATTGCTAGAAAAAAAGGCCATCCAGCACATCCCCCCAGGGCAGTCCGGGTCGGGCAATTACTCCAGGTTCTTTTTGGTGCCAAAAAAGACAGGGGACTTAAGGCCAGTTCTCAACCTGCTGACTTTGAACCTGTTCATTGCCAAAGAGAAATTCTGGATGGTCATTCTACAATCTGTTCTCCCCCTTTTGCAGGAGAATGACTGGATGTGCTTCATAGACCTCAAGGATGTGCACTACCACATTCTCATGGACAGGCGATCCAGGAGGTTTCTCTGCTTTCGGCTGGGGGCCAGTCATTATCAGTTCAGGGTCCTCCCGTTTGGCCTCACCACAGCCCCCAGGGTATTCACCAAGGTCATATCAGTTGTGGCGGCCCACCTGAGACTTCAGGGAATTCAGGTCTTTCCGTACCTGGACGACTGGCTCCTCACCGCCCCCACCAGGCATCTACTGTGTTCTGCCAGGGATTATTTTTACTCTTGGCCCATCACTTGGGCATTACCATAAATTTCAGGAAGTCGTCTCGTCATCCTGTTCAGGTTCTGGATTTCATAGGGGCCAGAATAGACACACTTCAGTCCAAGGCTTTTCTGACAGCAGACAGGCTCCGCACCTTATCACTTCATGTAATAGCACTTCTACAGTCCCCAGCCCCACCCACGGAATTAGTCCTGAGAGCCCTAGGATCCATGGCGGCAGCCATCAGCCTTTCACCTCTTTCCCATTTGCACATGAGAGTTCTTCAATGGACCTTTCAGGTCCAATGGTCCCTCCTTCTACATCCATTGGATTCACCGATTACCCTCAGCAGGGTTTGCAGAGACTCCCTTCTTTGGTGGCTTCATTCCTGAGAGCTTCAGGAAGGGAGACCATTCGTGATGCCTCATCCCCAAGCCACGGTGACCACAGACGCTTCTCGCCTCGAGTGGGGGGGGACATTGCATGGGCAGAAACGTCCAAGACACGTAGACCCCTATAGAGACCGTTCTGCATATCAATGTTCTGGAGATGAGGGTGGTGCTTTTAGCGTTGCAAGCTGTTCAGGACCTTCTTCCTCCGGGGACTATTGCAATTCAGACAGACAAAATGGTGGTGGCCTGGTTCATCAACAAACAGGGAGGAACCAGGTCTTACCCTCTTTGTCGAGAGGCCATGAGAGTTTGGGAATGGGCGAATTCCACCAACCGTTTTCTGATAGCAATGCACATTCCGGGTCAGTCCAGCATTCTTGCAGACAAGCTGAGTTGATCTATCCTCACACCTTACTAGTGGTCTCTGAACCCTGTAGTCGCAAAACAGATCTTCCTCAGATGGGGTCAGCCTTGCTGCGATCTCTTCGCGTCTCCTTCGAACGCAAAGTGCAGCAACTTTTTCGCTCTAATTCCCCCACTGGGGGAGAGCCCCAGAGACGCTGTAGTTCATGCTTGGCCACCCGGTCTTCTTTATGCTTATCCTCCTCTCCCGCCAATGATGAAATTCCTACAGAAAGCTCGTCAGTTGGGGAGCAAACTAATCCTCATAGCCCCATTCTGGCCTTGTCAGATCTGGTTTCTGTATCTACGGTCTCACATCATAGCTTCTCCTTAGTTCTTAGATCCCATTCCGGATCTGATTTCTCATCCTTCGGGATTGCAAACTCCGAATCTGGACGACCTCAAGCTTATGGTTTGGTTGATCCAGTTCCATTAGTGGCTAGGACTCCCGGTATCTCTTCTCCCATAAAATCTATCCTGGTAGCGGCACATAAGCCCTCTACCAGGATGATCTACAACAGTAAATGGAAACATTTTTCCATCTGGGCCAGACATAGGGATTTGGACCCTTTTACGGCTCCCATTCCAGCAGTTTTTGAATTTTTGTCCCACATTTTTTCATCAATGGGCCAGTTCTTCTACTGTGACGGTTCAGATGGCGGCCATTTCTCACTTCCACATCGGGGACAACCTTGGACCCTTGACTTCCTCTAAGATATGCAAGACATTCTTGAAGGGCACCTTTCTGTTAAGACCTCCTGTCAAGAATGCGGTTCGTCCATGGGACCTAACTTTAGTTCTTCAGGCTCTAACTGGTCCACCCTTTGAACCTGCAGCCTCTGCTGACTTAAAATTCTTATCTTGGAAAACTGCCTTCTTGATTGCAATTACTTCAGCTAGAAGGGTATCTGAACTTCAAGCCCTTTGTGCAAATCCCCCATATCTGGTCTTCCATAAGGACAGAGTATCTCTCAGGACTAATCCTTCCTTCTTGCCTAGAGTGGCCTCTGAGGCTAATATCAATCAAGCCATCAGTTTGCCTGTTTTCTTCCCCAACTTTCAAAACAAAGGGGAATACAGACTGCACTTGTTAGATGTGCATAGACAATTGCGATTTTATTTGCACAGGACAGCTGCTTCTCGCAAATCGGAACAACTTTTTGTTTCTTTCGCTAAGCCATCCTTAGGCAAGTCAGTTACAAAAGTTACTTTAGCTAGATGGATGTCCCACTGCATCTTACACACGTATAAAGCTTCCAGTCGGCCTGAACCCTTGGGAGTTCATGCTCACTCTACCCGTTCTATGGCTACCTCTTCAGCATTTTGGTCAAGAGTTCCCTTTGATGACATCTGTTCAGTGGCTACTTGGGCCTCTTCTCATACCTTCATTTCACACTAAAAGCTAGATCTGATATCCAGAGGGAGGGCAGCCTTTGGCTCCGCAGTGCTCCGGAATATTCTTCCTTGAGGACCTCCCAGGTTTTTTGGTAGCTGGGGACTCTGTCCCACAGGTTGCTCATCAAATGAAGTTAACTACTTCAGATAAAGAAGTTATGTACTCACCATAACATTCCATCTGAGTAGGTAACTTCATTTGTCAGCAACCAACCCCCTCTCCTTCCCCCTAACCTGTTTTGTGGTCATCGTCATGACAGAATGTTTTCCTTCTGTTAGGCATCAGGTTAGCGTTTCTCTTTTCGAGTATGGTTTGGCTGTTTGTTGCTTGATAAGTTGGCAAACTCGATCTGAAGACTGGAGGGAGGTAGCAGGGTATTATGGGTAAGGGGAGGAGCTGAGAGCTCGTATCTTTAGCTTGGAAAGCTGCCAGCTCGGATCCAGGTTGGATCTGACACCCACAGGTTGCTGACAAATGAAGTTACCTACTCAGATGGAACGTTATGGTGAGTACATAACTTCTTTTTTTATTAAGTAACATAATTTTAACCATGCTGCGCTTTCTTGCCGAAGTATTTTTTTCAACATTTTTCCCCCTATCTGTTCCACATTATGAGAGGTGCAAGGTTTTCAGCTGGGCTCTGGGAGGGAATATTAACTAGACAGCAGAAGCCAGATTCTTATACATCTGGTCACTTAAGGGAAGCTCCCTCTCCTGTCATGATGTATCCCCCTCGGATGCCGTTGTTTCAGCCCATGATCCATCAATCACCACCACAGCAAACAATCCAGCCTAAGAAGAAAAAAGACACATGACTTTGTATTTATGTTCTGGTAGTAAACTCTTTGTGTGAATACTTTGCTTGATTATGTGGTACTCAGTCTAAGAAAATTTGGAAAATCCACAGTGTGTTACATAGGTTCATAGGTTCATAGGTAGGTACTAGGCTATTGGCCCAAGGGCCTAAGCCTAGCCAACAAGGTTCCCTGGCTTACGCCACCCAAGAAAGTTATTTTCCTGTGCCCCTGTCAAGCAGAGCCACTGAAGTAATCCCCGGGGTATATTTCCTATTTCCCATCCACTTATCAAGAATTTTCTTGAAGAGTGCAAATGAGGAACTTTGCTTGACATAAATGGGTAGCTTGTTCCAAAGTATGGGAAGTCTCTGGGACAGGATCTATCCCTCCAGCATGTCCTGTTTATTGTGGTGACAAGGTTTAGGTCCCTAGAGCATGTAGCTCGGAGGGATTGGGATTTCTTTAGGTGTAGCATGTCCAACAGCTCTGGGTTTGACACAACTTTATATGTTAGGCAGAGATCACCTCTGAGTAGGCGATATGCTACGGAGTAAAGCTGGAGTTTTTTGAGATGGTCAGTGTAGGGCATCTGTTTGAGGCCAGTAATGCTCTTTGTGAGGTGCTTCTGTAGCCTTTGCAGCTGCTGCAGATGTCTTGTGAGGTGCATTTCAAAAGGGGCATTGTACTCTATAATGGGTCTAATGAGTGTCGAGTAGAGGGGAACAATGACCTCTTTTTTCCTAGATGAGAACCCTTTTGTGATGAGGTATGCCACGTAGAAGGATTTCCTGACTACTGTGGTGATGTGATTATCAAAGGAGAGACTACTGTCCACCTGGGTCCCCAGGTCTCTTATCACACATTCGGCATTAAGTAGACTGCCACATATGTGGTAGTTCATGGGTACAGAGTTTTTACTAAAAGGGATGACAATGCACTTTTTGGCATTGAGCTTGAGGCCATGGCTCTGACACCAGGCATCTGTCTCAGCGAGGCCCTTCTGCAGGATGTCCACATCATTTGGGGACTTGTCTATGGCTCCTAGTTTGCAGTCATCTGCGAACTTCATTAGCCAGAGGCCTTCTGTGTTAGCCTGTACTTCAGAGAAGTAGATACCAAACAGGAGAGGTCCCAGGACTGAACCCTGTGGTACTCCACTTGTCACTGGTTTGAAGTCAGATTTGGAGTCTGCAACTTTTACAGTGTGGGTTCTGTCAGTGAGCCAGTTGGCAACCCATCTTGTGGCATAGTGATTTATACCTAGTTTAGTGAGTTTAGCTATAATTCCAGAATGAGGGATAGTGTCAAAATCCTTGGCAAGGTCAAGATAGGTTGTGTGAACCACCTTACCCTCGTCTACAACTTTGGTGACTGCCTCAAAGAAGTCGATCAGGTTCAGGAGGCATGATCTGTCTTTCACAAACCCGAACTGGTTGGGGTCCAGAGTTTGGAGATTACTAATGTCTTTGTTTATGAGTTCCATGATGACACGTTCCATGGCCTTACAGATGAAGCTCGTCCGTCTAATAGGGTGATAGTTCCTGGGATCAGTGGTGGCTTCCCCTTTGTGGAGTGGGATAACTGTTGCTGTGCTCCGTTCATTCTGAAGTTCATGTAAAATGCAGCCTGGGATGTTGTCCGGTCCCATGGATGCTGTGGTTTTGGCTTTAGAGAGTGCAGCTTTTAGCTGCATAGTTGTGATTACAGGGACTCTGCATTCTTCCTGTATAGATATGGGCCCTTTAGGGGGTGAGAGGGGGGTAAAGTTAGCACTGAACTTATTTGGTAGGACATTGGCAATATCAGTTGGTTCTGTAATTTTCATGCTGTTGTGCTGTAACTCAGAGCAAATCTGGATGTTGCCATTGAGATTCTTGACATAGCTATAGAATACTTTGTGATTGTCCCTAGAATCAGTAACAATTTTGCTTTTGTAGCTAGCTTTGGAGGATCTTATAAGGAATCTCAGCTTCTTACTGAAGCTGACCAGGGAACTCCTCCACTCATGGGATTTTACTGTCTTTTGCAACAGTTTCTTCCTTCTGTTGTAGAGTTTGTTTATAGCAGGGGACCACCAGATTGGCTTCCTTTTTTTGGAGGATAGCATCTTGGTTGTGTTTGGGATAGCACGATCCATGCACTCGTGTAAGTGATTATAGAGTGCATCTGTGTAGGATTCAGCAGTTGTAACTGTATTGTCCATCTGCTTGGATGTCATGAAGTTCACCATTTCTGTCTTAAGAAGCATGAAGTTGGCTTTGGAAAATTTTTTACCGTGATTTCCTTAATGGGGGGTGAGGTTGGGATGTGGATATCTAGGGTGATTAGCTTATGGTCGGATCTGACCAATGAGGAGTTGACTTCAGGTGTGGAACACCGGTCACTCGTGTTGGTAATGACTAGGTTTAGGATATTGTTGCCTCTGGTGGAGGTGTGGAGAAGTTGATCCAGGGCATTGGAATTTATGAATTCCAGAAAACGTTAAGTGAAGGAGTTTGTACTTGAGTAATTTTCCCAGTTAATGGTGGGGTAGTTGAAATTGCCTATTATTAGGGTGTTTGGTTGAACCCTAATATTTTCCAGTATATCAAGAAAAGAGGAGTGGGAATCCTGGGGCATGGGGGGGTATGTACCTGTTTCTGTGTCCCAACCAAGGCTGCTTCAAACTGCTAAACTTTTTTGTCTTAAGAATTAAAAAAAAAATCTTTTACTGTCTTTGTATTTGTCCTTGAGCTTTTTGGATGTTTTTAGTTGCATCCCGTCTTCTTCTTTCTTCCCATTTCTGTGCCATAAATGCTGATGTTTATTAAATCTTAATTGCTTTCCTGCCATTAATTATTATAATTAGTCAGGATTAGTGTAAGGTACAGGCACAAGAACTGGCAATGTGTTTATGTCAAGTGAGCAGAACTGGTGAGGGGGGATTGAAAACAAAATGGCATGGTAAACCTTTGAGCTTCTGTAAATAAAGATTGCATGAGCAATGTAAGAATGAGGAATGAAGCTGTAAGTATTGCTGTTTGTGATAACAAAGGTTTATACAGTACAAATGTGGCCATGAGTTATGAAGTCATCTGGACAAAGTACAAGTGCATTTCTCCCAATAATTAATTACTGAACAGGTATACATGCATGGATATCTCTGTATCTGTTTATCTGTCTATCTATCTATCTATCTATCTATCTATCTATCTATCTATCTATCTATCTATCAATCTATCTATGTCTAGGTACATACCTTTCTGTTAAGGTGTCCTTTCTCTGAAGAGTGAGAAAGCCAACACAGCTGATCAAAAATCAGCTTGTCGAATGTTACCAGCTTGCTCACATTGCAATTGCGGTACTGTGGGGATCAGGGACTTTCTCCTTTCCCCACTGTAGTACGATCTCAGAGTTGATACATGTAATTAGCAGGAGGTGTGGGGGAGGGTGCAGAGGAGTTTGTTCCCTCTGCAAAAACACTAGTTTAGTGTGTTTTTTGTTTTGTCTGTTATGGATCAATGGTTTTTGCTTTGACCAATTCAGGTTGGTGATTTATATGTCCACGTTTCCATACATTGACAAATTGTTATGTTTCCACATGTAGATAGATAGATAAATATGTACATAGATATACACATACACACCTACACACACACAAAGCACATTTGTAGCAAATGTGGGTAATGTAAGCTGCAGAGACTGGAGTAGAACTACATTTAAATAGTAATACCAGATGCACTCAAACTTAAATTTAGAGCTACGTAGGCTTGAAAATATAGACATGCTGTCTAAAGTACAGTAGATTGTATGGGCCTAGTCTATTGTTCATAATTCCAGAAGGGTATGCTTAGAAATTCTCATATTGTGGGAATTACAAGGTTACTTTCAGTCCAGTATTATATGTGATGCAATATTCATTTCCATGAATTATCAACGTCTTTACATCCATAACATAGCAGAGGTGGAGTGTAGGACCTTTTACAAAGATCTAAAAGACACACATCTGCAAGTGAAGGTAAACATGGACGAACAGTTTTTGTCCATCAACCTTTCTAGAAACTTAGAAGAAAAACAAACGATCCCAACAGATGGCCGGGTACACTCCAACTGTATTCACCACTCAATAATCTAGTGACGAAGCACTTTCGCCAATTATTTGGCTTCATCTGAGTCATTGGATAACACAAATACAGTCATTTAAATGGCTACATCAATCAAGGTGTTAGCCAATCATAAAAACTCAAATTTAAATATTATTGAATATAATTAAATATACATTAACAAATACATCTCAACTACTTAATCAATTCCTATAATAGCCATAATGTTAAGAAATCTCCTTTATCTCACCGATAAAATTAGGTAAAAGAATGTCAATAAAATCACTTAAATTAAAAACAGTTTTCACCAATATTTGTTATGCATAAATATAGCTAGAAATTGACAACAAAAAATCATCATGAAGCAACTGATGTAAAAAACATAACCAAACCCAGGTAAACTATGAGATCCATATACAAGCCCCTAAATAACATTGGTTCTCTGTTTCAAAACAGAGGTAAATGAAATGCCTTCATTTAATCCTGGAGGGTGCATGGCATTAAGCCTAAGTTGCCACCTAAATTATTTGTTTTCAACCATATGTTTGTCATCACCACCCCTGTCACTTGGTGCAACTCGATCTATGACAAATAAAATACATTTCTTAAAGATAGAACAAACAATGCTGTGACCAAACAATGCATTGTGTACATGTTTTGTTGTAATAGCTCTCAAGTGTTCCCCAATTCTGTCTTTAAGCCTACGAACTGTTTTGCCCACATAGAAAGCATGACAGCTGACACATGTTGCCACATGTACCAGCATTGTAGTATTGCAGCTGCATCTACCTGGGCATGAAAGGGCATAATCATATCCATGTATTGCCACATAGGGCCCATCATTAATATAATGACAATATCTCTACATGCCCCACACTTAAACATCAACGAATTATGCCATCTGAAATTGCTACCTTCTAATATATTTTTGATATTTCTCCCCCTACTGAATACAACCTTAGGTTGAGACCCCAACCTTTCTTTAATATGGTCATCAAAACATACCTGCCTTGTATTTTTAATCACTTCAATTAGTGATGAACTCAAAAAGATGTATTTCAAAACAAATACATCACAGTTTTCTTTCTGGCCAACACACTGTATTGATGCCTGATGTCAATATGGGACAAAAAGACGTGGGCCTTTTTTCCACAACCTCACGTTTCATACTCAGAAGGAGTTTTAAAGGGTAGCCTTTTTCCAAAAACATCTCTACAAGTGAATACATTTCTTTCAAAAGTGTTTCGTTGTCACTAACAACCCTCGACAGCCTCACCATCTGCCCTTTAACAATACTTTTCTCTGGTGATACGGGTGACAACTATTGAAGTGTAATAAAGAATTTGAATGGGTTTTCTTCCTGTGAATATTACTCTGTAAACCTGTCAGTTTTCTTCAAATGGATGTCAAGAAAATCAATTTCCAACAGGTGCCAAGTGTGTGTAAATTCAAGAAAGGTAGTGGTGCTATTCAAGTACTCTACAAAAGTTTTTGCATCGTGTTCACTTCCTTTCCATATAATTAAAATGTCATCAAGAAATCAATTATATAGCAAAATTCTGTCCATAAATTCAGAAGGAAAGATGAATGCTCTTTCTCAGTGTAGCAAAACTAGATTTGCATAAACAGGCTTGCATTTAGTGCCCATAGCTACACCAGCAATCTGGTGAAATAATTCACCCTCAAAGCTTAAGTAATTGTTCCTGAGAACCATTTCCATAAGTTCTACAAATAGATTTATTTTTGTTTTATCAAAAGTCACTCTTAAGCAAAGATTCTCTAAGTAACTCAAACCTTCATCATGAGGGATGACTGTAAATAAATTTACCACATCAATGGTAAGAAAAGAGTATTGACTTGAATAGTCTTATCTGTTTCAGATGCTCCAAGCAATGCCACAAATTTCCTAGTATGTGCTCAACCTCATTAACCCCACATTGGGATCCTGCATCAACAAATGCTGCTAGGGGTTCTGTCTTGGAACCCCTAACTGCCACTATAGATCTAAATGGTGGATTGTTGACATCTTTGCGGACTTTGAGGATCCCAAAGATAACTGGTGTAATGGGATGAGCCACGCTCAGAAATTTGATTTCATTCTCATCAAGGGCTACTTGGTACAGGGCATCAGATAAATACAAATCCACTCCAGTATAGGCCCTATTAATTTAACTTCTTGACACCCTATTGTATGTTGTGGTGTCATTCAAAATATCATACATTTTAGATACATAATCAGTATGGCCCATGAAACCTTTTTCAATGTAGCCAGCATGGTTTGGAGTGGTATTTCTGCTAGCCCTTTGCCAGAGAACAACTGATGATATTCTGCAGGTAATTCCCGATATACATTGTTTCATCAGTGTTATCCTTGTGACAAACAAAAGCAATGTAAATCACTGAAGCCATTTACAGGTGGTCCTGGAGAGGCTTCATGAGTAACAGAGACATGTCGCTTTTTATTGGGGACATGCCATTAGTAAATGATGGCTATATAAATCACAAGACAAGATGGAAACTGCTCACAAACCATAGAATGTGTTGCTGCTGATGTCATACTAAGGATTAAAAAACTATTATCCAGCTACCTCTCAACCTCTTTGTGCAAGAATTTTGGACAAAGCCAAAAATAATGGCGGGACAATGGGTCATTATCAGGGACATATTTTAAATATTGCTATTATAAACTTACAAAGTTGCTAGTATTACAGATTTTGTATTAGCATGTATTTTGTGAAGGATATGAAGTCTGAAACTCAACATCAGTTATTATTTAGTGATATTAGTCCTCAACTATTTGCTAGAAAACCATAAATTTGATGAGAAACAGACTGAAAGTATGATCCAAAAATCTGGACTTTATGCAAACATTCTGAACAACTGAGAGGTATGTGGATACATTGTTACAAGACAGTATGTGCTGACGTGATTACTGATCTGAGAAATATAGACCAGGCCAAATGGGTTCTAGAGCTAGTCCAAAATGTAGACGTTTGGTGGGGGGGATATATATACAAACCCCATGTAAGAAGTGCAAGAGCCTATATAAAATTATAAAAGTTGTGACAGAGGCAGATGACCAAAAGATGGTCCATAGATAGATGGATGACCATAGTGAGACCCAGACTTGGGCAGATGATAATCATGAAAACCAAAAATGACCAGAGCTATACTCAAGGAGGGAAAGATGACCAGAGATTAACCCAAAGATAGGTGGATGACAAGAACTATATCCAAGAAAGGATGAATGAACATATCATAACCCAAACATGAGTAGATGACGAGATCCTGTTGCAGAAATGGATAAATGACCAGTGCTAATCCCAGGACTGGATAGATGACCATAACTGAACCAATTATTATAATGGATGACCACAGTAAGGCCCAGATTTGGACAGATGATCGTCATGAAAACCAAAAATGGGTGAATGACCAAAGCCATACTCAAGTAGGGAAAGATGACCAGGGATTAACCCAAAGATAGGTGGATGACGACAGCTATACCCAAGGATGGAGCGCAGCACAACACAATGAGTGGAGGGTCAGATCCTAATCTAGAAATGGGAAAATGATCAGTGCCAATCCCAGGACTAGATGGGAGACCACAACTGAACCAATCAGAACGATGGATGACCACAAACTTTCCTCTATAACAATGGATGACTAAAACCAGATCTCCAGCAGGATGGAGGATTATTTTCATACTCCAGAAGGATAGGAGAGGCTATCAGAAGTTAAGCATGTAAAGGGGAAGTATAGAAATAGTAAAGAAAAGTATTACTGAAAATAATACCTAGATAAATAGATATTACAAACTGTAGAAGAAAAATACCATATTGAAATAAACACCCAAGTAAAACACCAAATTGTAATATTTTTAGTATTATAAACCATTCAGAAGTTATAGTAAGTGCTAACATATTTTATGCTCTGATATTAACAAATGTTAAGCTGATGATAACCAGGTTAGCTGGCATATGTAAATAACCCTCTTGGTGGAGGATGGAGGATTGTATTCATACCCCAGAAGGATAGGAGAGGCTATCAAAAGTTAAGCATGTGAAGGGGAAGTATAGAAATAGTAAAGAAAAGTATTACTGAAATTAATACCTAGATAAGTAGGTATTACAAACTGTAGAAGAAAAATACAATATTGAAATAAACACCCAAGTAAATACTAAACCATTCAGAAATCATAGTAAGTGGTAACATATTTTATGCTCTGATATTAACAAATGTTAGGTTGATGGTAACTGGATTAGCTGGCATATATAAAGGGTCTATATCATAATATCGAAGTATTAAAAGTTCGAATCACTAAAGTTCGAACTTTAATGATCGAACCTTTAATACTTCGAATGTCAAAACAAAACATTTTAAGCCCAAAACAAAATAAAAGCTCTCTATGCAGGGGGGCAAGCCCCCTGCACCCCCCACACCCCCTGCTACTTAAATATACCAACTCCAAGATTGCACTACAGTGCAGTAATGGTAAATCTTCCCTTCCAGCACTCTACGACGATCTCCGTTATATGATTCGAGGTTTTAAAACTTCGATCATTAAAGGTCGACCTTTAGTGATTCGAAGTTTTAAACCTTTGATCATATGATAGGAACCCTATATAAATACCTCTTGCTGGCTAGGTAGTTATGTTAAAAAAGTATGACATAGTACTACCGGCCCCTGCATGCAGATGTGGAAGTGCATGTCCATCTGACTGCAGCAATGGACTGTATAATGTGGCAGTAAATAGTAAATAAACACTTCAAACAAAAATGTGACTCCTAACCATACCTTTTAACATTTTTGGTCAAGAATGTTGGACAAAATCAAAAGTAATAGGGAGACAAAGGCCCAAAATCAGGATTTTTAAAAAAAATATTACTCTAAATCACTTTAAAAATAGTAAATAGAACAATAGGTTTGTATTAACATGCATTTTCTGAACAGTTAAGTAGGAAACTGGCATTATCAACTGACTGCATTTCTTCAGTGAAGTATTTAACAAGGGACAGGGCAAAAAATATGATGCAAAATCAGGGACATTCTACATTTTCATGGACAGTTGAGATGTGAGCTCCTAACATCGTTTATTGTGTATTAGAGTAAGTATGAAGGTACAAACAAGACAACTGTCATCCTTTGTGTGCAGAGCAGACTGCAGACCTGTGTTTTCTAAAAGGTTTGTTACATTTAGCAGCAGATGTCTGTGTTCACTTTTTTTGGGGGGGAACCCTCCTTTGACATCTCCCATGCACAGGGCTTAACTACTTGCTCCACTTAATATGATCAACTCTGAAGTCACTGTACTTCAATGAAGAGGAGATTCCCTCATACTGTACCAAGTTTGACTAAAGTGTATCAGTTGCATTAAACTGACCTTATGTCCTTCACACTTCTGTCCTGCTGTCAAAACATGTATTCAAACCAGTCAGTGTGACAAAATATTCTGCCAATTAACCTGCAGAGCATAGGACAAATCTGTAGATTATACGGAAAAATTAACTTGAGATCCACATTCTGTCCTTGTCTGATGTCAGTGTTTATACTTGTGACTTTTTTTGCACAGATGTTCTTAACTTTCCTTGCCAATCCACCATTCTCTTTCCAGAGTCTGTAATCCAGGGTCAGTGCTTGAAACAACTAGTCATTTTAGCAGTCAGAACTATTGTTGACAAAGCACTTTTTCCATAAAATGGTACTGCCTTGTGTTTCTCCACGCCTCTTTCCTTGCACCTTGCATTTGTAAGTTGTTATGCTCATACTCTTTGCATTTTAAGCATTTTTAAAAATTCACATTGTTTACTCATCAAGGAACACAGAGTCTTGCCTCTATACTTGCTGGTTTACATTTCAGGTTTGCTCTTTGCAGCCGTTATCTGTGGTGTGGCATATTTTCATAAGACATTAGCAGTTTCTTCTTCCCGTTCTCACTCGTAGCATATAAGAAGTATTCAGTGTGAGGTACTGCATGGTAAGGGTTTAGCAGAATGTTACTGGCTTCTATGTATGCAATTAGCTAGTTCATAAAGGCTTAATTTTGTACTTGTGACATCAACTCATTGGAAAGACTACACAAGATTTGGCTCTGGAATGGATCTCAGAATATTCGACAGCTGGTGCAGGTGATCATAAGTGAGCTCCATTGTTAGCTTATTTGCTGGCGAAGGGTATAAGTGTTAGTGCAGGAGGGGTGTCATGTAGGAACAATGCACACTGCAAAGGCATTGTCACTCAGAGTATGCTGTAAAGTACCCCCATGCTGTGTGCTTACAAGCTGTGCTGCAGCTAGAACCGGAGTCATTATGTGATGGTGACACAGAACACCTTTTGTTTTTCTAGAAGTGGACAGTGCTGGGAGAAGGTAACAGTGGTCACTCCCGATGGATGTCAGAGTACAGTGTTGGGTAGTGCATAAGGTAAAGATCAGCTAGAAAAAGAAAGCAAATAAAACTGAAAAAAAATAGGAAAGCAAAGGATATGTTTCCTTGCCAGTAAAAATATGGAATTTAATGTTCCAGTTTTGGTGCTACACTGAATAGAAAAAAAAAACAATTTAACTAAGCAAACAACCTCTGCTTCTGCTCCTAAGCTATTATGTTTTTTTTCTCTCCATGTTATTTTGGTACTGAGTTTGTCACAAACTATAATTACTGATGTCAAGCACAGCCTGTGTCTCAGGGTGCAATACAAAGATCTGAAGCACTGTGCTGACATCAGGACTGTGCTGGATACTGCTTATTTCCCCTAACTGTCAGGTGAAACCCTCATTTCATTTGAGCTGAAGCAAATGGGAGCTTTGTATGGATAACCAGCGGGAGATAGTGTTTCAGCTTCCGATCAGAAGTAGCCAAGCACCGCCCTGCCCTGATTTGTTGTGCCAAGGACTGCCAAGCATTTGTAATGCTAGTTTTGAACGTTAAGACTCTCACCTCTCCAGAAATGTCATAAACTTTCCCAGCTGCTAAGGACTTTGAACTAGACATCCTCCAGTAACAGAATCGTACTGGTACCAGTTTACAAAAGGCTTCTGCAGCTCGGTGCCACGATGGAGGAGAAGCGCACAGTAGTCCTGCATGGCAAGTGAGTTGCCCCCTCTGTGACTCATAGAAAATACAATATATCTAGTTGGCATGTGGGCAGGCATTGTGCTTGTGTTTGAAAGCTAACCTGAATGTTTTCTTCTTGTAGCTTGACATTCTGCGTATTCTTGTATAATGTTCACTGCATGTCTTCAGGGGTTATTTAATGGTCTGTCTGAGATATGCATTTCAATGATGACACTGGCATTATTATAAAGTTGTGGTATGATGGTATCACTCAGCATTTGATTAAGAAGCCTATTCTCTAAGAAGGGGTAGTCTGTGTATTACTCAGCACTTGACTAAGAAGTCTGTTCTCTAAGAAGGGGTAGTCTGTATTGTTATAATCTCTTACAGTGAATAATGGTGTCTTAGTTTGTACATTATTATGACTTCATAATGAATGCATAACTAAATCAACTGACCACATCAATGATGTATTTATTTATGAAGGCGAAATAACTTTTTTCAGATCATACATATTGTTAACACTTTTTTTCTTAACTGATCAAGCTAAAATGTAAAATATGAACAAGGAGCATGTCATAAAAAGGAAATACTGAAAATCTTTGATAAGCTCTCATAGTTTTGTTCTCTACATGTCACTCCTACTGTTGTGAACGTTTGTGCAGCTTCTGAAATGCATGTTTCAGTTGCTTTAATTCCTTTTCCTCAACTGTTCAAGCACTATCCCATCCTGTTTCCTTTGGTCTCAGGGTGCAGACAAGCAGAGACTGAAGACCCTTAGCTTGGAAAAGCTTCTAGTACCTTCTACCTGTAGTTGAAGCAGTTTGCATTTTCCGTAGTAATGATCTTATTTTTGTTGTCCCTTCCAATTATTTTGCAGCAGCATTTATGTGTTTTATGTTCTGTGCAACTTTGCCGAATGACAGAGCCAGCTTCTTGGGCATGAATGCATAGCTAGAGGTGTGACCTTTG
Organism: Protopterus annectens; assembly: GCF_019279795.1. NCBI lineage: Eukaryota > Metazoa > Chordata > Ceratodontiformes > Protopteridae > Protopterus > Protopterus annectens. Next base: position 1,261,061,359 of record NC_056732.1, on the reverse strand, counting down.
ACACCATTTACAATTGTTTTTCTTGGTGAACCATGCTGACCATTGCTTATACTCAGCAGTGTGACATTGAATGCATGCGGTTAACTATGATCTAAGATCCAACTAAGATGGATCTCTGGATGAAAGATTACTCTGACTGTTTGTATTTCTGTACATTTTCTTTTTATTTCATTTAATGAGTAAAAATTGGCATTTTGTAAATGAGCTGTTAAATGTTCAAACATATGCTTCAACACTGTCATTAGATATATTTTGATTCTGAAAAGAGTCATCACTTTTAAATAATTTTAAGAAGTATGTTTTAAGTGGGATCTGCACTTCCTTTTTCTTGTAGTAAGTGTAAAGCAGAGAGAGAGAAGAGTGATATATATATGCATCATACAGATTAGACTAAGCTCAGTTACATTAATGTCTACAGTTATGGGGTTGTCCTGTTTCATTAACTGCTGCATTTCATGGAGAGCTGTTTCATAGATACCCCAGGGCAGGAGCTTCTTTGAACCTTTTTGATATCATTTTCAGAATTCCTCCGCTTTTTATGTTCTATTCATCTTTTATCATTAGCCTCTTAATCTAGACCTGGCAAACTGCTGCAGCTGCATTTGGTTGTGACATGTTATCAGCTGAGTAACTCACTGACATATCACTTCTTTTGCCCTTGATATTACCTATAGTCCCTAGTATAATAGCACTTCAAAATTTTGTCACCTTGTGGTAGTGGTACAGGTGTGGTAGAGAGACTAACTATACCTAACATGGTGTGGAATACGTTGCTTACTGAAGTCCATGCTCAGATCATGGAACCATGGGGTGTGTAGGGTAGCTGGTTATCATAAATTTAACAAATGACAGTGCTGTGCCCACTGCTGAGTGGTTTGGTGGCAGTACAGGTTCGATACTGGGGTTGGGTAAAAGGCAACAATCTTGTGTTATACAAATGCTGACTTCAGGGTTTTTAACACAAACCTCTATATATATATATATATATATATATATATATATATATATATATATATATATATATGTAAAGTTAGTGTGAAGTTCCAGGCTATTGGGGCTCATTGTTTTGTTTCAAGCTCTCAAGTCCTGGGTGACCCTGTAACCAGCTTTCCTTACTACTAAACTAGAATGTTTGCATTAAAGTGTGTGCCAATATTGGCTGCAAATAAATGAATATAAATGAATGAAATGACAAATAAATAAATGCTTATCTGCTGAAGAACACTTGATTCACTGTACTCATAATACCCTGTTTTATGATTAGAAAATATGAATCATGCTTTTTCAGGTGGTTGCTCATTTGTCTGACTCATTTAGTTGGTGTTGTAGGGTGGCATTTGCTTCTCCCCAGGTATAGGACTGAATGTATTTGTCTATGCACAATCTAAAGAAGGCCCTGTCTTTTTGTCTTCTGTCCATTGCTACAGAAGGCTGTATGCAAGCTGTATTACCATGGACATATCCTTCAATAGTGCGGATGACCTGTTCTTCTGTTATACGTTTCACTCAGCGTGGTGTCCTGTTAAAGAGAATGGTAATGCTGGTTTCGGACTATAAGAGGTAGGCATCCGGAGACTGGAAAAATGGTGAATGGTCTGGAAGGCTGTAAGAGAGTGTGAAGAGTCAGATGTACAGGGGAAAGAAAGAAAAAAAAACAAAGAACTGCAACTATAGGTTGTAGTAAAACATAGGTGAGAAACACCTGTATGTACCTTGTATTTAATGTCTCTTCTAAACCTTTATGAAATAGTTTGGCTCTGCAATAATTCAGCCACCAATAATACAATTTCCTGCTTTATTACTTGTTCCATCAGTGGTATCCAATACCTATAAGAAGAAAACAGCCTTCAGTTTCAGTCCTTTCATTTGGCTTACCATAAATAAGTAAAAATAAATCTTCTCTCCATCCATTATTCCTTCCCATTAATTATTCTTGTAACTACAAAAGTGTTGTACTTTCCCGCAGTCTAACTCCTCACTTCTACCCTTACTTTTAACTGTGGTAAAACACGAATCCACTTGGAGCGTTTTCATTTTCAGCCTAAGGATAGAAGAATAAGAAGACTTTGGCATGAATACACTCACCAAAATTCTTTTAAAAGATTGCTTAGATCTTATAGTATGTTACTTCCAGTAGAATTGAAGCACTTAGTTATAAAGTACAGATTTCCCATATACTATAGCGATTTACAAAATGCATACAGTAATAGAAAGTATGGTTGCATTTAAGCAGGGAATGTAGTCTGTAGTATGGAATAGAGGGTGGGCAAAGGATATAGAACAAGGAGAGAGCTTGGAGGGTAGACAAGGAGAGATGAAGGTTTGGAGGGTGAGAGGAGATAGCAAAGAAAGCATTAAGAGGTTTGAGGAGAAGAGTGAGGAATTAGGGGAAAGAAGAGGCAGAAGCGAGATGTGTGAGAGAATGAAGAGCTGTTGTTGTTTATGATAGGCAGTTAGAGAGGAGGGTGTTCTATGGGTGTGATTGTCTATTTGTTCGGTTATACCCTTACTGAGGAAGTCTTTGCACTGTGATTATTTAAATAGGTGCTTTATTAGTAGTTCTAAGTGAAATCTAAGAAAGATGTGGACTTTTTTTAAGGTTGACAAAGAGAGTCCCTGTACTTTGATTTAAAACAGAGAAAGACTTAAATATTCAGGGGAATGGAGTTTATTTTGGGATATTTGCAGGCTATTGGTAATAGGAAGAAGGATCTTAGGTTGTAAGGGGGATCTTTCAGGCAGACGTCTAGCAAAGAATAGGAAGATGTTAAGTTGAGACATTTGTAGACAATAGAGATTCAGTTAAGAATACAGATCTTGCTTGGCCATCAGCCATTTGGCCTTTTAGACAATAGAGAAATTATGGTGTCTGTGTGCTGACAGGGTTATAAATGGGCATATATTGTTTGAGGTGGTTTGTAGAGAAAGAGAGATTATTTATTTTACATTTGTTTACCGGGATGGTCCAACTGGGACATTGCCCATTTTCAGCGGAGGCCCGGGGAGAAAAGCTCCAGTTTAAGCTTGCATACACATTATCTCAACAAGTAATTGAAATTATAAACAAAACTGACAAAAAAATTAGATTAGGTACTTTTCTGAGGTTAAGGCAATGACTAGAAGTCCATACTCTTAACTGGAGCTATAGTTAGCAAAGACTCGACTGAAACTACCAAAGAAAATATCCAGCTTGCTCACTACTGAAGTTAGGAGGCTATAAACATTAATGTGCTTTTCCTCAGAGCAGAATACTGTCCCATATAACTGCACTGCTCTCAGTTCAAAGTACGTCTCTCATTCAAACCACTGAGAATAAAATCCTGTGATTCAGCCTGGCCAACTACAGAGAACAACACTGTATTACTCACAAATGCTCTGCGCCTTAATCTCATCCTATACATAGCTGATATAAATATTCAAATCCAACAGGAGATAAAACACCCTTCAAACAAGATTTCAGTGTTACCTCTTAAAACTTTGTAAATGGACTGTGTCAAAAAACTACTTATTGATACCAAGAAAACCACCCTTATGGTTTTTTCACTACAAAGAAAATTATCACCATTACAACCAGTGACATGCAAAACCACTAATAATATTATCGCCAATGTCACTGAACAGAAATACCTAGGACTTAACCCTAGGAACACACGCCCCAACTTTTCAACACACTATGATAAAGTCTCCGTAAAGGTATCATCCTAACTTAGGCTATGCTACTGCATCCATCAGCTACTCTCATTCTATGCTTGGACTGCCAAAGCCAAAAATATATTTATGCCAAAACTTGAGTACCACCTACCATTATTCTGCTTCCCCTCAGCCTATAATACACACAAGTTTCAAACTACTGAAACCAAGATATAAAGAATTGTAATCTTAGCAGACTCTAGAAAACATCATTGAGATAAATTGGATCCTGTTAATACACAGAGCAACACTTTTGCTCAGTACTCTTTTATTTAAGATAATTAATGTGGGATACTGTGCCCAATGTATCCCACAACTAAGGCAGCAAACATACTAACTAAGAGGTGCTGATGAAGAAAACCTAATGCTTGTTAGACCCCCTCTCAAGACAGCAGTTGTAGAAAGAGTCTTTTCTAAGTTGGGTCCAGCTAGATGGAACAAACTACTAAGTGAGGTAAGAAATCAACAAACTTTAACTGTTTTCAGAACTGATTTAAAGAAAAAACATATTCATGGTGAAGCCATTTGCACCTGTTTTTGGGACACTCAGTAGCATTTAGCTTCTCTTATGTACTTCACCGCTAGTAGACAATGCTTTGAAATGAATGTAGAAAGGGGCTATATTAAATTATCGAAATTTGAATTCACCAAATGGTATTTACATCGAAAATACCGTTCAGCGAATTCTGAATATTGAGATCACAGTACAGTGAAGATCGGCAAATTTGCCCTTTCCTCACTGTAGTGCGATCTCAGAGTTGGTATATATAATTAGCGGGGGGGGGGGTTAACAGCCTTCCCACAAGAAAGAATTTGCTGAATGGTATTTTTGATGCAAATACCGTTCAGTGAATTCAACTTTCGATAATTTAATATAGATCCTTGTAGAACTGCTGCAATATGTAAATATTGTAAATATTGTATGACCGTAACTGCATTGTCATTGCATTCCTGCCATCTTCAAATGTACCTTGCAATTTGTTGTAGTTTTATTCCTAGAATCTGCAAATGTTCTGTTGTGTGCCTGGATAATGACTGAAAAGACTCAGTAGACCAGTCATACCTCTCAACCTCTTAGACCAAGAAATCTGTACAAAGCCATAAATAAAACTGGGACAAATGCCCAAAAATACGGACAATTTTTAACTATCGCTCTTAAACTTAAAAAGTTGATAAACAGATTGTGCATTAGTATGAATCTAATGAATGGTAGGAAGTCTGAAAATCAAATGTCCGTCATTATTTTCTAACTTCAATCTTTAATGATTTGGCAGAAATCTGCCAGAAAAAACACAATTTTATGAAAAAATAGACCAAAAATATGGACATTCTCTGAAAATGTGTACAGTTGAGAGGTATGAGACCAGTTCACCACCCTGCTTGACAAATATAATAAAATAAAATAAAATTTAAATAGTTGTCTTCATATAACATCAAGAGAAACACAGCTACTCAAAAGATTTACCTGCAACATTTTCCATAACAGATATTGTCACCCACTCCTAAACAAACTTTGTATCAGAAACCAAGCGTACACTCTTGAGAACAATGACAGCATTTAGCTGCAAGCACCTTCAATCATATGTAGCATACTTAAGAGGACTTTCTCCAAAACAATGCATACAATGTGGAATGACATCTAAGAGGATATTTCATTTAAGTACTCCATCAGAGCACAACTGTTTGAGCAATACAAATGTAATTGTTTTAGAAATATAGGTTAAAGCTCCATGGCATAAGTCACATTACAAATTTAATGCTAGGCATTATTATAATTTACTTTTCTACTGATTTCACAATGGGTTGTGGTGGCGGTAATTTGATAAGGTATGTCACAGTATACCACCGTATACATGCTGTAATACTAAAGTTTGCCTCATTAGGAATAGTTATAACTGTTGGGGAATTAAGAAGTGTATTTCAGGCTGCCTTGATTATGTTGTAGTTGTTTACTCTTGGGAGGGTTAACTTGACTTTGTACCCTGTGTTGTACTCAGCAACAAATTATAGCAGGGGCGATTCAGAGGCCCACCTGTCCTAGGCCTAGAGTTCCGGAATCCCATGGCCTGCCAACAGAATAATTTAGTTTTTAAAAAATGTTTGCTATGTTAAGCACGGCTAACTCACTTTAGTTAACTTATGTGTTGAACGTAGTAATCAGTATCATTAAAGCAAAAAAAAAAAGTTAAATAATATACATTCTGAGTATTAGCTTTGTGTACTCACAATAACTACCACTTGTGCATATGCAGTGAGTAGATAGCCTGGGTTTATTAGAAAGTATAGTAGAGAGCTGCGGACTGCTACATAGGGTCTCCGTAATTTAAGTTTTTTTGGGGGGGGCAAGCAGACATCTATAATATTGAGGACAGCAGTTTTATGTCTACTGTAAGGGTGTAGAGAAAAGCTGTCACCATCCCTGATTTTGTCCCTAACTTTACCTCATGTTTTGATCTCAACCTTATAAAAGTTTTGGTTTTCTGTTGCATCAATGAGAATTGCAGCCACTAAATGGGGGGTATGTGGATGAAACCAATTTACCTTCTTTTCATTTGATCATTTTAAGATCTAGATTCTCAGGACTAGTATGCAATTTGAAAGTGTAGACAGCAGAGGTTGCAGGTAATGTCCATCTCTGTTTTTGATTAGGCTTACAACCGTGTCGAAATTTGTAACCAAGAAGAAGGTCCACTTAGTCCTGGGGATTCAAAATCCACTGTGAGATCAGCAAAGAAAACATGTATTTCAAGATAAAATAAGGGAAAGACTTTAATACATACGTTAAGCATTTTCATCCACCACACACTGGACTTCCTCAGAACATTATAACTACAACTCAGTAATACTTAAATATACTCCAAAGTGGTGCAGTTAAAATAATAAGCAATCGAGGGGCAAAGCCAATATGGCCAACTGATAGCAGCAGTTTTTTCAGTGCTCCATGAAACTAATTTAAAAAAGATGAAATAACTTATTTTATTTTAGAAAAATACTTAGAATTGGTAGATGAAAGTATAAACTATATTATTAGTAACTTTGGTGAACTTAGGAAAGTTTTCTTCCTGTCAAATTATAAAGGAGAATATATCATTTGTGGAGATGAGCACTTCGAAGACCTCTCATTCTGACATGGCTTTAAAAAAAGAAATGCAGCTTGTGACATCTGCTCTACAAGAACTCTCACTAAAAATGGATGATTTTAAGGAAAACTTACAAAACCTCAAGGAAAATTGTCAGAAACAAACAGATTATCTCAAGGAACTTATACAGCAGCATCAATCCAGAATAACACACTTAGAAGCATCCGTGAATGATCTTGATGGAAGACTGAAGGAAGAAGAAAGCCAGAAAGATTTTCTCATCAAACAAAACATTTGGCTTCTCAATAAAGTGGATGACCTGGAAAACAGGGAGAGAAGGTCAAATATAAGTATTTTTGGCATCCCTGTGAGAGCTGAAGGAGAAGATGTCATTTCTTTCTTGAATACCTGGATTCCAGAGATTTTAGATTTAAAGGAGGGTCTGTGCTTTGGTATTGAAATGGCTCATAGAGCTTTAGGAAAGCCAGTGTCAGCTTCCTCCTCTACTCCTCCCAGATCAATAGTCATAAAGTTTCTATCTTATTTGGACAAGGAGTTGGTCCTAAAATCTGCCTGGAGGAAAAGTCCATTACAATTGAATCAAAACACAATTAGTTTTGATAATGACTATTCTACCAGGGTTTTGGAATAGAAGAAAAAAGCTTGGCCATTAATAAAACTGTTAAAGCAGAATAACATCAAAACTCAGCTTGTCTTTCCTGCCAGAATAAAAATTCTATATCAGAATGAAATGAGATCATTTAATGCTCTAGAGGAAGCCACTGCCTTTATTAGAAACAATAACATTATTTCCTTACCTGAAGACATGGAATGGGCATCTGCTTCTGTAAAGAGAGTTACTGACAAATCTTCTTGGACTGATGTCAAAAAGAAAAAAACAAAAAAACTGAGTCAAAGATTGCTGTTCCCACTAAATCTCTCAAAGCATCTACTGCAACTGGACTTTAATTTGTTTTATACTTGCTAACATTTCAATTAAGGATTGTCATGACAATATTTTTCTTATTGCTTTTCTTTCTCTTTTTGCTTTTTCATTTCTATGCTGTTTTGTTCATATACAAATGAAGTAACTGTTTATGCTTTTAGTACATTAGTATAATATTACTGGTTTATTTAGTGATATAATTGAACAGTAAGCTATCTTTGCTTTTATGATCTTAAGATGACATGCTTTATTTCAAATATATAGCCCTTTGCCCTGCTAAATGTTCTTCTGAGTTATTACACAGGCATAGTCACTGCTTAGATTGTTTATCAGAACTGTTTTGGATACATGGGATAACAGGGCATATCTATGATTTATTATATATTAACTAGTTTTTTTTTTAAATATTTATAACTTCTGATTGTTTCAGAATATATATTGGTACCTTTGTGAACAAAAATCTGTTTACCGACATTTGACATAAATTGGGTCTCTGACAGTTATATGCTTGTATGTTTTATGGCACAAGGTTGTTAAATGGTTACAAGTTATGTTTCCTGTAGAGTTTAATGTTAAAGTACTGTTTTCTCCCTCATTGGCATTGAATGTTATTTTACCGCTTGGAAGTATCTGACAGTTAAACTTTGCATTTGTTACTGTAAATAAGCAGACTTTGTGACACAGTTAAAGTGAGGTCAGGAAACTGTACTGTGTAGTTTGCTGGGCGGGAAAATGTCAGTTTGAAATCTAAGAAGTGAAGCTTTCTTACTTAGCTCATGACATCATGCATTCTATGCATACAGATCAGATTACATTACATCTAATGTGTATATGCAAGCCTAATTGTGAATGCCAAGTCCCTGATTGGTTAATTACGCAATAACCCACGGCTGGGTGTGGGTAATGCTGGATTTACCCACAGTTGGCATGGTTTAGTCAAGAGGGCGAGTGACTAACCCACGCCAACCGTGGGTAAATCCAGCATTACCCACACCCAGCTGTGGGATATTGCTATTATACAATGGTGTTAGTTTTGTGTTGTGTTATGTTTGTGTTGTTGTTCTTTAGGTTTTTGTTTGCTTTAGTTTGTACTCTTCCACTTTTTGTGAGATAAAATAGTCCACGCTTCATGTTTACTGTTTATTTTATTTGTCTTTTTATTTAAATACAAATTATTAATTTTTCAGGAGATCATAGGAAATAATTATAGAAGTAAATGTAGTTTTTAAAGCTTTTGATAGGATTTTAGAATTGACAGGGAGAATGTGCTGTAATTGCTTTTAGTTATTTATGTTTTACTCCTTACAAACTGTGCATTTTTGAAATTGTTAGTTATTATGTGAAACCAGAGTTAGGGACATATAGAGATTTACAGTCCGTGGCGATATGTTTTCCAGTAATGCTTTTAAGTTAGTTTTGAATAGCAGAGAAAGGATACTTACGTATTACCGCCACCACGTTAGAAACAACATACAGTTAACAGGTCGCTAAGCTTCCTGGCTGAAGTTGCTGGTGAGTGCTCCAGATTTTGACCATTGGTTCCACCCATTTTACAAGAAGTGTTTTTCTACATTTTGGAGACAGACTTTATATAGCTGGAAAACTAGTAGACTCACAGGTTTTTGTATTAGCATGGATTTTCTGGAGTATATAAAGTCCGTAACTGAAATATGTGTCATTATTTAATGACTGAAATCATCAGCAGTTTGCCATAAAACCATAAATTCTATGAAGAGCAGACCAAAATATGAAAAAGATCATCAGTGATTTGCCAGAAAACCATTTTTTTTTGTTTATTATGTTTGTTTTTTTTTTTATAGTGAAATATACTTTGCAGGTGGACAGGAGCTTGATGTGTACTGGTAAGGTGTTTTCCATTGGGCTGTCTTCATTAGAAGTCCTTGCAACATGATATGTTAGTGTCCAGACTTTTTCCTTCGTTATGTTGGATTTACAGTGTGCACGCTGGTTGGATTAGCAAATCAGCATGCACGTTTCTCGGCTTTGCCGAGTTTCCATTGTATAATACAGCATAGTAGGCTTCTTTTACAAGAATTATGAGCTACACTGTCTGCAAACATATTCATGGTTCCCTTTTATAATGGTGAATATATTTTGTGATCAAATATATACAGAAATGTTATTTTTTCTTGTAAACAGTTAATTTATATCCACTATTTCTAGTGAATATACTGGAGTTTTTTATAAGTAGATCTTTATAAATAACTTTCCTATGCAGTTAGCAAGTGTTTAGTATAGGCTTATACATTTACAGGAAATGTTTATAACTAATGGTAATAACTGTAAGGATACTCAAACACCATACCAAATCCTAGGAAATATATATATATATATATATATATATATATATATATATATATATATATATAATAATTTTGATTGAACTATAATCTATAATTACTGTGCATTTAATATGTTGATTTCCTTATTGTATCCTAGATATTATTTATATTTCAGATGTCATGTTTTCAGTTATTATAAAGTTATGTCTTTTAGCATGTTAGCACTTTATGACAGGGAAAGGGCTCAGTAATGTATATGATTTGCGATAACACAACAAACAAGTTATGAGTTTCAGTATTACCCTATTACTATGGTAGATATTTACAGCTATCTCTATCTTAATTTTCTCTTTGGGTCATTCACTTTTAAGACCTGTTATCCATAGCAGGTTTTATATAAATAATGTTTTTTACTAATTTTTGTCATTTTAACTGATGCCAGTTAATTATTATTGATTTTAGTCAGTTATTTAAACATCTGCTAGTCCAAAAGTTTTGGAGTTAATTAAGGACAAATATGTCTTATGGAATATTTCTAAAAATCTATGTTAACATCTTTTGGGAATGACACACACTATGTGCTAACAACCAGTTCTCATCAAGTTTTTATTTAGTGGGAATTTGTCATGATAAGATTTATTCAGAGGGCAAGTAAATACAAATGCTAAATGATTCTTTGATTTGTTCTGCCATTTTGAAGTTTTTTATTAGAACTAGTACAGATGACATGCTTAGGTATTTTGGGTAAGCGTTTAGATTGTTAATGAAGCTAATGTTTCCTTAGTCTATTAAACACTAAATTCAGATTATATATATCCTAATATGCTTCTTGCTTCCCTAGTGAATAATTACTGTATAAATGTTTAATGTTTCTACTAATATTGTATGTAACTCATCTCTAAAACCTAACTGGAATCAATGCCTGATTAGTTGTTTATCACTACTATTTTTCTCTTAATTTATAATATATTCTCCATTTTTTACTTTGTTTTCATGGGCTCTAACCAACAAAGGTTGATGGTTGGAACAGGTAGTCTAGCAGACTTAGTTTTGTTTGCTAGACTAGGAATGTACCTCATTCATGTATAGGGTGTATTAAAGTTTATATCAGAGTGAAGTATGCTAATGCTTTATTATTTAATTGTTTTTCTAGTTTTGAAATGCCTGACACAATTGTTTTACTTTTATCTTTCATGGGGAAAGTTATTTGGATTGAGATAAATAGAAATACAACAATTGATATTCTGTTGTCTATTCAGGAAGAGTATTATGTATACAGGATTCTATTAATACAAGTTCCTTTATTATTTATCTTTAAAGAATTCTGATATGGATTTAACTTTGATATCCTTAAATACTAATGGCTTAAACAACCCATATAAGAGAGCTAACCTACTAAGGTATCTTAAACTAAACAAGGCTCAAGTATTTTTTCTCCAAGAGACACATTTTAAATAAATGACACATTTATGTGGGACCCTAAGGAATACACAATACTTGCTCAATCATCTTATAAAAATAAGACCAGAAGAGTAACAAGTCTATGGAAAAAGACTTTCTTAAATCCCCAAATCATTTACAGATATGTAGATAATGATTGACCCATGGCCTTAGTTATACTTAAGTTTAATAATAGAATTTGGACCCTGGTTAATTTATACTGGTTCCCGGGTATGGGGGTTGGACTAGATAAGAAACACTAAGGCTTTATCACAACTACTTATAAAGGTAATATTATACTAGGAGGTGATTTCAATTGCATCACAGATATTACAGAAACTACAAGTAGGAAATCTCCCAGACTATTGTCCTCAGCCAAATAGTTAAAACATGGACAGAAATGTTTAAATTAAAAGATACCTTTAATGCTTTTGGACCAAATTCTTTACTATTCTCACACCAGGACTATAGACATGGTACCCAAACCTAGAATAGATAAAAGTTATATCTCACAAGACTTTTATTCTAAAATCTTGAATTTTTCAATACAGCCTTGACCCTTTTCATATCATAATTCCCTGTTGTTAACAATACACTTGGAATTCAATCAGTTAGTTATTAATTCAAGGATTCTTTCATATATCACAAAACTTAAAGACTTTAAATCTTGGATAACTTCTGAACTTCAGCTTTTCTTAGAGATTAATTATAAACCTGAATCAAACACAATTATGGTTTGGGATTGTCTTAATGCCTATCTATATGGTAAAACCATTAGCTGGTGCAAGAATAAAATTAAAGCATGGGACTCAGAGTTACAACAACTCCAAAATCAAATATTATCTCTTAAATCTAACAAAAACATAATTGCTACAGATAATAAGAGGAAAACAGAAGAAGCAAATAAGAAATACAATGAAATATTATCCCATAAAACTAATTTAGCTATGGAAAAACTGAAATTAAATTCTTATGCTACCTCTGCTAATCATCTTCATAACCTATATATGAAAGTTAAGTTACAATCAAAAATTAATAACATTGATAGTATCTTTCATGAAGGGAAAAGGAAAAAAGTCTCGGACATAGGGGACATTCTGGAGGCTTTTAATTATCATTATGTAGAGCATCATAAAGATAAAATAAGCACAAATGAATGTGAGAAGTTAGAGAATATAGTTCCCAACATAAGAATTCCTGAGGAACTTAATTTAGATCTACAAAAAACTATTTCTCAAAAGGAAATTATAGATGAGATTAAAGTCAGTAAGTCTAATAAAGCACCTGGAATAGATGGCTTAATTATCGAAATCTATAGATCGTTCCCTTCTTCTATAATCTCTCTCCTACATAAAATCTTTCTTGAAGTTTAAACATTAGCAAATATTCCTCCTTCTTGGAGATATTCTCTAATTTCCCCTATATTAAAAGAGAATAAGAACCCTAATCATTGTAACTCATATAGACTTTGTTGCATAATGATTATAAACTATTTATGTGAGTTATGGTCAATAGACTGAAAATACCCATATCTAAAGTAATTAATGAAGACCAAACTGGTTTCATACATGACAGGCATATACAGGATAATATTAAAAGAGTATTAACTCTCGATAGATTACCTCAATAGAGGAAACCATGATGCATTGATAATAGGTCTAGATATTTAAAAGGCCTTTGACTCCCTTAAATTGGGGTTATTTATTTAAAGTCTTACATTTATTTGACCCCCCCCTTTTATAACAATAATAAAGAAACTCTATGAAAATAATCTAGCATATGTCAAATTAGGTCCCTTTACTTCCAAAGCAATCCATATCACTAGAAGTACTAGACAACAATGACCCATGTTATGTTGGAGATGTCATCTGTCCACTAATGCTGACTGGTCTCATATTTTTTATGACTGTACTAATGTTAGACCATATTGGAATGAGATTAACAAGTTTCTTCAACCTATCTCTACTGATATATTTGTTTTAACACAGTCTTTAATTTTGTTGAATGTTGTTGATAGTAATAATATGAAGAAAGATGACCCGTATTTGTTGTGGACAATGTTAGCAATAGCCAAAAAATGTATAACTAGAAGACAGAACTGTAATGTAGCACCCACAATGGAGGAATTCCTATCATCACTGAAGAAATGCATACTAATGGAGAAAAGAACTAAAGAGTTAAGAACTTTTCCTAAACCATTGGTTAATAGTCCACAGAGGAAAGTTTTGAATTTGATTGATAACCTACAGATGGAACCAAACTCTTCCTAACTATCATAGTTTATATATTAACTTATTATTTAACTACAAATGTTTTTATCTGGATCCTTTTTTCAGGTTGAATGTAAATACTGTAAATAGTTATTGAATGTTATGAATGTATTAAATTATTGTGTTATTTCATCAAAATAAAAATTATTTGAGTAAAAAAATAATAAGCAATCAATTAATTAAAGACTATTAAAACAAAAGAATGCCTACTATTTTAATAACACAGTATTTCTCCCTTAAAGACAAGCCACATAGTATAAAAACATTATTTATAATGACAGCTAAGAAACAAAGATATAAATAAACCCAAAAGCATTATTTGTTTAACAAACTTTTTCCATTTTGTAATTTTGCAGCCCTCAATCTAAGAATAGGCTGAATCAAAACATGTTTGTTTTTAGCCAGGTCTAAATGTGATATCCAGTGTAATTTGCCAGAGCAATTCCCTGTGCTCTAGTCTGGTTTCCCAATACCCCCCACTAGAATTTGGGTGTACAATTTCTAAAATGCCAAATTCAAATTTCATAAAACCACCACAAGTCAGTGAATGTTTATACAATGTGCTGTTCACATTATCTCTTTTCATGTCATATAAATGTTTGTAAATCCTTTAACCAGTTTCCTTTATGTTTTCCCTATGTAAAAAGACTAACATTGGTTACAGACTGCTATGTATATTAATGTTTTTGTATCACAATTTTCTTTTTACAGCTTAATTTCTGTACTACAATAATTATTTAAAAATAAGACTTTCTTGTCCAAAACATAACAGTAATAGCTGCATCTACCACACTTAGTGGTACCATTTGCCTCCACTTTTCTGCCTTTTTCCAAAATTTCTTTATTGTTAGTGTCCACTTTATATATAAAATATGTAAACTTCCTCGTCTATTTATTTATTTATTTTTATATTTATATTTGTTGACCGGGAGTGTCCGACTGGACATAGGTCCATTTTCAGCGGAGGCCCGGGGAGAAAAGCTCCACAGTTAAAATAAACAGACAGTAGTTACATTGGATTACATAGCGATTAACAATTTACATAGCAATTACTTACAACATATTTACAGATGAAGAACATAGTACATCAGTAGACAACTAGAATCTTTATCTGTGAAGTACATAACAGACATTAACAAATGTTACAAGAAGAAGTTCCTGCTGTATAATAAGTACTGGCTTATGAGCATCTGAGCTTGCTATAATCAAGGTAGTTAGTGGTGTGGAAAGAAAGGTAGTGGTTGGATGGGGAGGGTGATATTAGAGTGGGAATTGCAAGGGCATAGCCAGCATGTTTTTAGGTATGCTTTTAGTAAAGTTTTGAAGTGGGTGCATGATGGTATGGAGGTAATTGTGGGTGGAAGGGAGTTCCATAATTTGGCTATGGTGCAAGAGAATAGTGCTTCACCAGCAGAGTTATTGGCTTTAGTGATATGCAAGTGATTTTTGTTGCTGGATCTTAGTGGTCTGGTGGTGCGATAGGGTTGGAGTAGATTCTGGAGGGATGGGACATTTAGTGGATGATTTACTATTTTGTGGGCAAGTGAGAGTTGATACCACTGAAGGAGGTGAGGGAGTTCAAGCCAGCCCAGTTCAGCAAGTGAGAGACAGTGGTGACTATGGTAGGATGCCCCTGTGGCAAATTTGGTGATTTTGTTGTAGCAGGTCTCTAGCTTGTTTAAATTGCATTGCCTTAGGTTGGTATATATTGAACAGGCATAAAGTAGGGTGGAGATAAGGTGGGAATTTGCTATTGAAATCTTTGCTGCTTTGGTGAGAAGTTGCTTATTTCTCTGTAGCGCTCCTAGTTTATTGTGGACATTTTTTATGGTCAAGGATATGTGAATGTCAAATTTTAGTTTATTGTCTGTTTCCACTCCTAGCAATTTGGTGTGTTCAGCTGGGTACACTAGTGGTGTTGTCTTTTGCTGTGATGTTAAAGTGAGAGTTGTTTTGAGTATGTTTGGTGGGTTGGAAGATGAGTAGTTTAGTTTTGTTTGGGTTGAGTATTAATTGGGCATCGGATAACCAAGTTTCAACAGAGGAAAAGGCTTCCTGTGTGACTTTTTGCAGTTTGGGTAGGGACTGGGCTGAGCAGATGATGGTTGAGTCATCTGCGTATTGTATGAGTGTGCCATGTTTGGTGGCAGAGACTAGATTATTGGTGAAGACAGAGAAGAGTAGGGGTCCAAGGATGGATCCTTGGGGAACCCCTATGGAGACAGGTAGTTGAAGAGATATGTCATTCTGCCATACAACGGATTGTTGGCAGTCAGATAGGTAACTCTGAAACCAGTTGGTGACCGATTGTGAGAAGGATAGGTTATTGAGGACAGAGATAAGTTGTTTGTGTGGGACCATGTCAAATGCTTTAGATAGATCTAGGAAAGTAGCAGAGGAGAGATAGCTATTGTTTTTATGCTGTAGGATAGTGTTAGTAAAGGAGAGTAAGGCAGACGTGGTGCTATGGTTTGGTCGGAAACCATGCTGAATATTGGAAAGGAGGTTGTTAATAAGGAGGTAGTCTGAGACCTGAGAGTGTATACATCTCTCTAGTATTTTGGAGAGTGGAGAGAGAAAAGCTATGGGGCGGTAATTGGTTAGTTCTGTGGAAGGTCCGCCTTTGTGGAGGGGAATTATATGTGATACTTTCCACAGTGTGGGAACATAACTTTCTGACAGAGTTCGGTTAATCAAGATGGATACTGGGTAGGCCAGAGCATCAGCTGCAATTTGTAGTTATTCACTTGGGAGGTTATCTGCTGCTAATCTGGTGGGCTTAAGTTTAGTTAAGAGTTTTTTATGTTAGAGGTAGGTACAGGAGAAAAAGAGAAGGCAGTGGGGAGATTACTAGTTGAAGGTGTGGGTTGGAGGGGACGGGGGTTGTGTTGTTTAGCTAGTGATAGTATGGTTTGTGTGAAGTGTGTGTTGAATGAGGTAGCAATATTTTCTGAGGAGTGAGGGATGTTAGGAGGAGGGGTACTGACTTTACCTGGGTGGAGGATGGAGTTTATGGAGGACCAGAATTGTTTGGGGCTGTGTTGAGAGGAGTCTAGGGCAGACTGGTAGTATTGGAATTTGTCCTGTTTTATTAGCTTTTTGACTTTATTGTGTAGTTCTAGGAATTTCTGTCTAGTTGAGGGGGTTTTGGTTTTGCGCCAGTGCTCCCAGGCTTTATCCCTCTTTTTCATTTCTGACAGTGGTTTTCTGTAGCCATGGGGAGGGTTGTGCTTTGATTCTGGAAAGTCTTATGGGGGCATGGTAATTAAGGATGCTCAGGAAGGTAGTATTAAAAAATTCAACTGCGTCATCAAGGCTGAGGTACTTTAGAGGATGCCAGTTACATTCTTTGAGGGATGAGATGAATGTGAGTGGGTTATAGTTTCGTTTTTTATGTATTTGACGGTACATGACAGGTTTAGTTTGGTATAGGTATTTTTTGAGTAGGAATGTTGGGGAGTGATCACTGAGGCTATCTGATAAGCAGCCTGTTATATATGACTGGGGGCTCTTACTGACTAGTATCCAGTCCAGGGTAGTGTGCTTGCTGGAGTTTTTATTTATCCTGGTTGGCGACTGGACTAGTTGGGTGAAGCCATGAAGGTTTACATGATGGGTTGGTTGGTTGCCAGAACAGGATTGCCAGTCAATATTAAAATCACCTAAAATGATAGTTTCTTGGGGGAGATGCTGGGTAGACCAGCTGAGGAGGTTTTCTAGTGGAGGGATGTTTTGGCCAGGTGGGAAGTAGCATCCAATTATGTTGATAGTTTTGTTTTGGTTTATTTTGAGGTTGGTATATATTATTTCTTCATTGCCTATTTGTGGAGCTGATGATTTTAAGATCTGGATGTTTAGATGCTGTTTAAATATTATAGCTACACCACCTCCTATCTATCTGTCTTTAAAATGGCCCACTTTTTTCATGATTATAGTCTTAATCTGAGGGCTAAAATCATTTAACCTCATGGCCATAGCATTTTGAAAAGTGTTCTTAGTAGGACAGCTCACATTAGTAAAAAAATCTTGCCCTCCCATAATAGAGGGTTTACCCAAAATAGGTAGATGTTTCTTACCCCTGTTCTTAATCACCTCTGTTTTAAGTGAACATAACAGTTCTATTGGGTAACCTCTTTCTGTACAAATCCTAGTCATAGTTTCCAGTTTCTGTAGAAATGTGTCATACTTTGAAACTGTCGTAGCTGCCCTAATAAACTGGCCTTTCGCCTAATTCTTTTTTCAGAACAAAGGGTGGCCATTGTAAAATAAATAAGAATTAGAAAAAGTGTTTTTCCTATATATATTTTATATATATATATATATATATATATATATATATATATATATATATATATATGTATACACACACACACACACACACACACACACACATATATATATGAATATATCTATCTATATATATATATATATATATATATATATATATATATATATATATATATATATATAAAACAAATTCACTATTTTCTATAGTCAAATGTACATCTAAAAATGGGCAGTTTGGTAGCTGTGTTGATAGATAAATCTCAGAAATGTTGTAATGCCTGTAATATATACTAAAAGGTTATCATTATCTTACAAACTACCTTTCCAAATCAGAAAGATGTCATCCAAAAACCACAAGTAAGTGTAAGCTGTTCTAAATACATACTGCTCCTCCCAAATAAGCATAACTAGATTTGCATAAATTGGGGGTCAAGCCACGCCCATCGCAACACCATTCACTCGTCTGTAGAACTTACCTCCTGAAGAACAGAAAATTATTCTGAAAAAACAGTTCCATCATATCCACCAAAAACCTTACTTCTCTAGCCTCCAAGGCTTTAAAATCAACAAGGCTTTTTCAAAAAATTCACTCCATAGACCCGGAATAAGTTCACCCAAAAATTCCATGAGTCTTCCAAAATGTGGGGATAGTCATTGAGAATAGGCTTTAACCTTCTTTGTGGGGATAGTCATTGAGAATAGGCTTTAACTGCCTATCTATAGAGATTGCTTGTCGATATGTTTTAGATTCTTGTGCTGCCACAAAAAGTGTATATGGGGGGGTCATGTACATTTTTATGTGTCTTAGGAATTCCAAACACAGCTGTTAATAGCGGATGTTTGTTCACCAAAAAATAATAGACTCACTAGTGGTAATACACTGTAGCACTGCACCCTGCAAGAACAGATCTGTTTTCTTATAAGCTAAGTTCATTTCATTCTTAGAGACAAGTATATGTCTTGTTTCATCCTGTAGCATTTCAAAAATCCTGCTCACATATTCAGTCTGGTTCATAGCACCCCCTCCCTTGTTAGGTTTTATGACTGTAATTGACTTGCCCTTCATTAAAGGGTACATTCACCATTAGTCAAATTAGAAAAACATCTCCTTCTTTCTGAAAAAAAGGAGTAAAGGCTTCTCTCACAAGCCTTCTCAAAAAAGTTAAAGGGAGGGTTAAACACACTTTTCTTTCTTAAGGATTTAGAAGGGAAGATATTTTTTACTTCTCTGTTTAAAAAGGACAAATTCAACTTTCTGGTAGATAACTTGAGTTCTAAAATTACTTCAAAAATATTCACCCTCTTTTTTGGGACAAACTTAAAATGTTTTCAAACATTATAAAATAGGAAGTGTCTATAATTAAAATCACATTAATTAAAAATATGAAAAACTCTTCTCGAGGCAATTCTGCAATCTAAGGAAAATATAATTTCATCATCAGTGTTCTGTACTACCAATCTTTCCCCTTCCCTTTTTTGTTTTCCCCTCTTGAAGTTCTCCTTACCTTTCCTTCCACCTGCTTGTTTATAATTGGACATGGTCTGACCTCTGTTGGAAATATTTGTCCTCTGATGTATACGCTTGTTCTTTAATCTCTCTGACCTCTTGGAGGGTAGGGCAATCTGTAGGGGGTCAACAATGTTAGTACCTTGTTCCACATACTCATCATCATCCAAACCAACCCTTGTATCCCTATTCACTTGTTCAAAACCCAATTATACGTTCACATCTTGAACAACCTTGTCGGTAACCTGACTGAAATATTCAGCCAATGGATATTTATTACCTTCAGTATAAACTTTGTTATCTCTCAATGACTTCTTCTCCTTTCTCATTTTTAAAGAATACACATACTCAGTCACTGACCTAAAAATATTGTCATATCTACGATGATAGTGGTGGAATAATAAATCTTTGATAATGGCATAATTTAACATAGTTATTTCATCCATCAGACTGTCAATCCATGAAGAGTTAAACTTTATAATAAAATCAGTTAATTCTATCCCATGCCTGTTAAACATTTCAGTTAAATAAATATACTCTTTTTCTTCCCTTAGAAACACCAAAAGTGAATTTAAAAAGTCTCAAACACCTTGGAATCTGTCCACGTTTCAGGCTTTCCTTTAAATAACCGTTGTCTATCTGTAACGTACACACCTTCTTAAACTTCTTCTCAGGGTTACAGAGCATGGCTTTAAGACTATCCTGTTCATCACATTCCTGTGTTTGGTCATTTTTAAACAAAACATCCTGATCTAACCATATTTTCAAATCGTTATGTCCAAACCGTCTTAAAGAAGGTTTCGTAACACCATTTAAAATCTTGTTCCCATTGAAAATCGTATAAGATTCAGGGTCAACTCCTTAAAACATAGCTGTAGAAAACAGTCTGCTTACATGGTTACCATCTCTTCCTCTCAAATCACTATTCAAACCATTTGGCTTGGGAGGGAGGTGTTGACTCAGGAATCTCTTCGTTACCTTTATACTGTGCCACAAAAGGAGCAGAAGAATTCAGGACAGACAACATTTGGCTGCATTCTTGGGTTAGTAGTCCAATGAGTTGAGTAAGATTACCCAATTGCTCAGTTTGTGAAGCTTCTAGAATCTCCCCATCCATATTGTAAAGATGGTAGCATCCTCGGGAGATATGAAAAAGTTCAGCCAGCAATATTCAATCCAGTATGATTCAAAAAGAAAATAGTTCAGGATAAGTTTGAAGTATATAAAATCCCACACAATTCAGTAAGCACTGGAACCTTATAAGGCTTACAACAAGAATGTTCATCTTGGTCTCTGAATGAGACTCCAACTAAAGCCCTGGATGAACACACATCACAATAAACCAAGAAAGGGGTGTGTAACTGTGCAGCCACTTGAATCTTATAACCAAAAAAAAGGTCCACATAGCTGGGCATCCAAAATTCACTGTGAGTTCAGCAGTAGATTTTGGATGCTCAGGACTACTTTGACCTTTTTCTTGATTAGGCTTACTTTGCTGTCATCTGAAAAAACTCAGTGACATCATTATTAGCATGCAAATGTAATGGGTAATTTGTATATATCCCATAATGAGCCATTCAGATATATACCCAATGGGCCTCTTCTGCAGTAGGTTTAAGGTATTATACAGTGAAGACTCAGACTCTAGCTTAGCTGGATCTTTCTTGGAGTTTTTACAGAATGGTGTGTCTATGTGACCTCATTATCCTTTGTTTTGGTATTTTTATTGGCCCTAATGAATGTACCAGTAAACACTTAAAAAACAAAAAGTCATGGGTGTTCAGAATGCATGTAGCTGAAACACTGTTAGTTCCTTAAGGGTCGTTGGCATGTAACCCATGGGCCTCTACCACAGAAGGTTTAAGGTATTACCTTTTGAAGGCTCTAGTTTAGCTAGGTCTTTCTTGGACTTTTAGAATAACAGATGAGGTAGATTTACATAGACTTTAACCTCTGGGTGGGTGTGGGAGCTGTCTGTGGATGAAAGTAACTTATCCTCTTGTTTGTTCAGTTTAAACTGTCTGGCTTTGTAGATATGCGCAATTATTTTACCACTATCAGATATCTGAAATGTACACAGTCTACCATGAGGCTGTATTTGCTGGGTTGGGTGGTGTTTGTGGATGAGAATGACTGACTGTGGCTGTCATGATCAGGCTTTGCTTGACTGGTAAGCATCTGTGTAAATCAAGTTGGAATACATTATTGTAGCATTTTTTCATCACAATTGGACATTTGAAGTACATATGTCAAGTATTTTTATTTATTTTATTTATTTATCATTTGTTGACCGCAGATGCATGTAGTTGTAATAAATCTGTAAAATTCCCCAAAGCAGGCAGAAGACAGCTCAATATGCAGCTAAATCCAAAAACTTGATGAACCAGCAAGTAATCTTACCAAAAAACTTTATTACAGAGAAAGAAAGTTAGCACTTTCACGGTAATACCATACCGCTTCTTCAGACAAACATGAATGGTAACAGAATAACTTATATGCAAATGACATCATCTCAAACAGCTTAACAGCCAATAAAACAGACATTCATGCAGCCTCATTCTCAGCTTAAAGGTATATAAAGTAGATAATATTTACTAGCATAAAATCTAATATAAAATAAAAAATAATAAAAATAATAAAAACATTAGCAAAAATAGATAAAACATGAAACATATTCATACTTAAGTAAACAAACAATAATAAACACCTTACAGCCATTTATTCCTTAATACAGGCTTAATGGGGACATGATCATTCAGCCCCATAGCTAAGTGTGCCCCCAACATCAAGATCCACTCTAACACGACCACCTCAGTATGAGTCACTATAACACCACCTCACAGACCTGGGCTGATCACATATAAAACCTGGAAGACAAAGTTGTGTTCAGGGCCAGTGGACAAAACATGTTTCACTAAGGCACTAAAATCATATTGCTTCTTCATGCAATACACATGGTCCCTAATTCTTTCTTTTAAACTCCTGTTTGTCTTACCAACATAGAATTTATAACAGCACTGATAATCTGCTAAATAAACCACATTCCTGGTGGAGCAATCAGCAGATGCCCTCAACTTCCACAAGTAGTCCATGACAAGGTGCCTAAAAACCCTAGACTCATCTATAAACTGACAAAAATTGCATTTCTGACATTTAGATGTACCCATTAAAGCTTGGGATCCAGACATAACATGTCTAGGAAAACATAACTGTTGCCTTAAATTACTGTGGTTCTATATACAATTCTAGGACCATCTGCTAATATGTCAGAACATCTGCTGTCAGTCTGTAAAATATGCCAGTTCCTGGTAACTATATCTTTCACCATATTTACACCATGGGAAAATTTCAAAACAATGGGAGGACAACAATACCTACGAGGTGATCTAATTGATTGCCTATATAGAGCAGAAAAATACGGGCACGCTCTGGTCTCACACTTGTTGGGTATCCTGGCACAAGCTTGATCAACTTCAACTTGGGTATAACCCCTGATGGCAAACCCCTTCTTCAAATCTGACAGACTTCCTTCAAAGTCAGAAGTAGTACATGACATCATCGAGACCCTGAAGGCTTGACATCTCACAATGTTCCCAAGTATATGTTGTGGATGCATACTCCGCCTGTGGAGATATGACGGTCTGTAGCAGTCCTTCCTATGCATCCTAGTCAGCATGTTGCCATTCTCCAGCCGAATGTTCACATCCAAAAAGTCAACAGTGACTTGGGAACAAGTGAGGGTAAATTTCAAAAAATTACTATTATTATTTAAAGAATGAAAAAACATGTCACGCTCTTGCTCGTTGCCTTTCCAACCAATAAACATGTCATCAACAAAACATCTATATATGGCAATATGACCTCTGTGTTGTCCCAATACATGATGGAATTCCCATTCTGACATCACCAAATTGGCGTAAGAATTAGTGCAGCTGGTCCCCATTGCCACGCCAGATTGCTGCCAGTAACATTTATGCTGAAACATAAAGATATTATGTTCAAGGACCAGCTCTAGAAGCATGCACAAGAAGTCAATATGCTTTGTGTCAAATTTATTACTCCTAGCTAAAACTGCCATGACCATACTAATGCCTTCCTGGTTAGGAATGCACATAAACAGGGATACAACATCTATTGTCACTAGAAATTGAATATCCGACACATCCCCCTCACTGGTCACATTATATAAATCTCTCAAAAAGTTTTCAGTGTCTTTCAATACAACTTCACTCATATCAAGAGCTATTCAAAGTTGTTTGTCCAAATAAATGGACATAGCCTGAGTCAACCAACCACTCCCAGCTACAATCGGTCTAAACTGTGGGAGTGTAGGGTGTTTGTGGCTCTTGGGTAAGCCATGAATCCTTGGAACAACAGGAAATTCAGTAATAAAATAATCAAATGGTTCCTTGGTAAGTAGACCTAGATTAAAGCATTCAAGTAAACAATTATCTATTCTATTATTCATTACACTCACAATATCAGCTTCCACATTAATATATGTATTAGTATCAGAAAGCATCTGATTCATCATATTATAATAATATACAGAATCTAAAATCACTACACAGCCCCCTTTGTCTGCCGGGCGAATGGCTATATTTTCATTCTTAATCAAATCATTTAAAGTTTGTTGTTCAAATCTAGTCAGATTATTACAAATTGTCATCTGTATTCTATCAATGACTTGATATATTTCTTTCTCACAAACTGTGAGGAAGACATTAAGTGCTGGTGTAAGAGCTGGTGTAAAAACACTAGGTTTCCTAAAAACCTTAAATTCAGTATCCTGCCTCTCAATAATATTGGGTCCATCATCAAAAAAACATACATAAAGACAAATTACGTGCAAACAAACGTAAATTAATCATACAGTCAACAAAATCAACTTTAGCTGTGGGTATAAATGATAACCCATTTGACAATACTGACAATTCATGCTGTGTTAAAACATGTCTGGAAATATTCCAAACTAAGTTGTGGCTCCCATCCCCCACATCTTTTTCAAGGAGCGGTTCTGTTGGACAGAAGGGGGTTCTTTGCATTTCTGTCCTTTCTGTGTTTCGTTGTCGAAAGAGTATTGACTCCCCCCGAGCGAGGGGCAGATTCGGAAAATCCAGCTGAGACTGTGGGGCAGTATCTTCCTTCTAACCGCTGGACCCAAGTCATTGAGATTTGTAACACATTGAAAATAAAACCATGTGGTCACTAATTAGTTTGTATTCTCTTATAATGGTATAACTAATTAAAGTGTTTGTTTAACTGTTTTTGCTTAATCATCAGTGTTAAATCAAATTGTGATATGTAGATTTTCATGTTTAACAATGACAACTTATTGATAATTGAATGTAAGCGATGATTGTTTAACATCAGGCTACTTTATCAGTATTGTATAAATATATAATTATAAAATGGTTCTATCACCAGTGTTGAAATAACAAGTTCATCTTGCATGGGGATCACACAGTATATCAAACTGAAAATTGTTGTAATAAAGTATTTCCATTAAAAAATAATAGTATTTTGGTAAACATCTTTTAAATATGTAGGACCCCAAAATATATCATTAAATTATGTTTAAATTGTGAACTGCAGTGAACAAAATATAATTTTCTGTTCATTCTAATAGTTGTGAGCAAATGTCCAAGAGCAGCATGTTTTATGTTCAGAAAACCCATTGCCTGGTGCACATCCACTAACCACAGATGCAAATCACAGACACCTGGATGTAAGCCAGATCAAAGTAAAAATAATTTACAACATAGTAGCCTGTTTTTAAAAGAAGTTACAAAAGAGCATGTAAGCTATACTTTATCAGTGCTAAGGATTGTTTATAGGGGAAAAGTTATATTAAAGAACAGTATTTCTCAATAATATTGAGTCCATCATCAAAAAAACATACATAAAGACAAATTACAGTGAAGAACTTCTCAAAAGCCGACTTCACACTTCTAAAGACTGGTGTGGCCTCTTTTAAGGCCCCCGAGCCAGCGGAAACCATTACTCAAACCGCTGAATCACTTACAAATGCCTTCTACCAGCAGCTCCAGGAATGCATGGATCAGGCAATCCCAAACAAAACAAAGACTCTTTGTACCAAAGGCAAGCGTCCAGTCTGGTGGACCCCAGCCATAAACATGCTCTACAACAAAAGGAGGAAGCTACTACAAGATAGAGCAAAATCCATAAAAGGGAAGACACCCTTGATCATTATAAGTAAAAAACTGAGATCTCTCATAAAATCATCCAAGGCAAATTTTGAGAGAAAAATCACTAAGGACTCAAAAGACAATCATAAGGCCTTTTTTGGCTATGTTAGAAACCTGGGAGGAAACTCCCAGATATGCTCAGAATTAGTTCAAAATGATGTAAAAATCACTGAACCTACAGACATTGCCAACATACTGGCTGACAGGTTCAGTGCAAATTTCTCACCCCCCCCCAAAAGGAGAGATATCTATACCAGAAGATTGTAGCTCCCCAAACATCTCAAATGCTCAGGTGAGAACTGCTCTCTCCAAGGCGAAAAACACAGCATCCATGGGACCAGATGGTGTCCCCGGTTGTGTGCTCCACGAACTCAATGAGGAATTAAACCCGCAGTTAGGGCAGCTGTTTAATCTTAGCCTCACCTCAGGATACGTACCCAAGGAGTGGCGAACGGCAACGGTGGTCCCACTTCACAAAGGAGGTGCCTCCACCGACCCCGGAAACTACCGTCCCATCAGCTTGACAAGCCTGGTCTGCAAAGCTATGGAGAGGATCATAATGGAACTCATAAATAAAGACATAGGGGACTTGCAGACTTTGGATCCAACCCAGTTTGGCTTTGTCAAGGGCAGATCATGCCTTTTAAACTTGGTTGACTTTTTCGAAACAGTCACCAAGGCCATCGACGAGGGAAAGGCAGTCCACACAGCCTACCTTGACCTGGCAAAGGCTTTTGACACAATACTGCACTTGGGTATCATTGAAAAACTCACCAGCTTAAATGTAAACCCATACGTCACAAGATGGGTTGCAAACTGGCTAAGCGACAGAACCCACAGGGTCAGAGTTGCTGGCACCATGTCAGACTCCAAGCCTGTCACAAGTGGTGTCCCACAGGGCTCAGTCCTGGGCCCACTTTTGTTCGGCATCTACTTTTCAGAAGTTCAAGCAAACACAGGAGGATTATGGCTGACAAAGTTTGCAGATGACTGAAAACTGGGCACCATAGTTGAAAACCCATCTGACACAGACATCCTTCAGAAGGGTCTCATAAAAACAGATAACTGGTGCCAGAGCCATGGCCTAAAGTTAAACGCCAAAAAATGCATAGTCATACCCTTCGGGAAAAACAAGGTTACCCCTAGTTACCATATAGGTGGCAATCCACTAAGCACAGAAGAGGCTAAAAGGGATCTGGGGACCCAGGTTGACAGTAACCTTTCGTTTGACACTCACGTTGCCAAAGTAGTTAGGAAGACCTTCTACATTGCCCACCTGATCATGAAGGGATTCACATCTAGATCAAGGGAGGTCATCGTTCCCCTGTACTCATCACTCATCAGACCAATGATTGAGTACAATGCCCCATTCGGAATGTATCTGACCCGACACCTGCAGCAATTGGAAAGGCCCCAAAAGTTCCTCACCAAAAGGATAAAGGGTCTCAAAAATGTCTTATGCTGCCCGACTGAAGGAACTCCAGCTCTATTCAGTCGCTTACCGTCTTCTCACAGGTGACCTGTGCCTGACATACAAGGCCATGTCCAACCCGGAATTAATGAACATGCTTCACCTCAAAAGATCTAAATCCATCAAAACTACAAGGGCAAGAGACTTAAACCTCAACACGTCTCTTAATAGGACGTGCTGGAGGGACAGATTCATCACCCAGAGACTCCCTATGCTGTGGAACAAAATCCCAGTACATGTGAGGCAGAGCACCTCGCTGGCTTTGTTCAAGAGAAATCTTGACCAATGGATGGGAGATCGCAGGTATACCCCAGGGATAACCTCAGTGTCACTGCTTGACAGAGGCACAGCAAAATAATGGGCATAGTTTCTTCAAACTAAAGGGGTGGTGAAAGCCACAAAACTCTGGGCTAGGCTTATAAATGCCCTAGGGCAGATAGCCTAGTATGAACCTATGAACAAACGTAAATTAATCATACAGTCAACAAAATCAACTTTAGCTGTGGGTATAAATGATAACCCATTTGACAATACTGACAATTCATGCTGTGTTAAAACATGTCTGGAAATATTCCAAACTAAGTTGTGGCTCCCATCCCCCACTTCTTTTTCAAGGAGCGGTTCTGTTGGACAGAAGGGGGTTCTTTGCATTTCTGTCCTTTCTGTGTTTCGTTGTCGAAAGAGTATTGACTCCCCGCGCGAATAGGGAGGGGCAGATTCGGAAAATCCAGCTGAGACTGTGGGGGCAGTATCTTCCTTCTAACCGCTGGACCCAAGTCATTGTGGTTAGCTGGTTCAGTAAGATTTGTAACACATTGAAAATAAAACCATGTGGTCACTAATTAGTTTGTATTCTCTTATAATGGTATAACTAATTAAAGTGTTTGTTTAACTGTTTTTGCTTAATCATCAGTGTTAAATCAAATTGTGATATGTAGATTTTCATGTTTAACAATGACAACTTATTGATAATTGAATGTAAGTGATGATTGTTTAATATCAGGCTAGTTTATCAGTATTGTATAAATATATAATTATAAAATGGTTCTATCACCAGTGTTGAAATAACAAGTTCATCTTGCATGGGGATCACACAGTATATCAAACTGAAAATTGTTGTAATAAAGTATTTCCATTAAAAAATAATAGTATTTTGGTAAACATCTTTTAAATATGCAGGACCCCAAAATATATCATTAAATTATGTTTAAATTGTGAACTGCAGTAAACAAAATATAATTTTCTGTTCATTCTAATAGTTGTGAGCAAATGTCCAAGAGCAGCATGTTTCATGTTCAGAAAACCCATTGCCTGGTGCACATCCACTAACCACAGATGCAAATCACAGACACCTGGATGTAAGCCAAAAAAAGTGCAGCTTTTGGCAGAAAGAGAGATCAAAGTAAAAATAATTTATAACATAGTAGCCTGTTTTTAAAAGAAGTTACAAAAGAGCATGTAAGCTATACTTTATCAGTGCTAAGGATTGTTTATAGGGGAAAAGTTATATTAAAGAACAGTATTGATAAAGAAAATACAGGAAAATAGTAATCTTAAGAGTGGTATGTATATAAATGGATATCTTGGCACATGCAACACATGCAGAAATCCTGGAAGTGCACCCAACAACTTACAGCATCCTAACACGCTGGAAAAGGAACTGAAATATTTGCTGACCTAGACACCAGTTGTTGTTGTTGTGTCTTTCGGCTTTTCCCAGTTAGGGGTCACCACAGCGGCACTCCGGTCCACTAATGATTGGTAGTTGATTTTTACGTGCCGAGTTACCAGCCCTGATGCACAACCTTCAACAAAGGTATGCCCATTCATGCATGTCTCCACTCAGAAGACGCTCTAGCTGAGAATCGAACCGGACAGTGTCTTATTGTGAAGCGACAACGCTACCGCAGCACCACCACCAGTAAAGATATAAAAAAGACTTGTAGACATGGATTAGTAGAAGAAGTAAGATAAAAATCAGACCAGTTGAAAATGGTACACTACTTACATGTCCTGAGTGAAACAACACCTTTTAGGAATTTCGAGAATTTGTTTAACCTCATAATAAGCAGTATAAAAACTGTATCTAGTTAATAACCTAGAATGGGTGGAAAGTTTTAAAAAGGAACAGACAAAAGAGATATACTAATTTTTCAGCTGTGTTTGAATATAAAACAGTGATAAAATAAAATTTGCTTCTCTGTAATCTGCCATTGGTGTTTGCAACTCTTCCAGAATAATCCTAATATAATAAAATAAGGACTTTGCTGTATTTTGAAAGTGTAATGATTTAATGAAGATTAGTGGAATCAGAAGCAGACTTTGTGAAAAGTGCTGTGTCTTTTTGAGTTATGCATTTACAAAATAATCAATATTGGCTAATCTCCTACTTTGAGAAGACTACCTCCAATTAGAGAATGTCAATTACTCACTTAGGAGCAATCAGGCAGATTACCTTACCTTGGTCATACCCAACCTTACCTTGGTCATACCAAAGCTCAAAACTGCTATAGGAGTAAGTCCATTCCCCTGAACAGGATGTGTACTCTGGAACAACTTCCCAAATTATTTTAAATTAGCCAGACCATGCAACCTTTCAAACGTTCATTTAAGGATCACTTGCACAAAGAAGCTAAGTGCACCTGTTTTCTGGATAAAAAAATATGCAGAATTCATGTACTTCTGCTTATTCACTTATCTCATTTCCCTGACAGCTTGTTAATTTAACAATGATGATAATTCACATGTAGATTCAGTCGTTGTATGTACTTCCATTATGTTTATCAGTTTGCCATCAGCTTTATCTAGAGCATCATATTCAAGATACTCAGTGCTGATTTTATATTGTATTTTTATTTTATATTGTATAGTTTATCATTACTTAATCTGTCTTTATCTCTTCATCTCAGTTGCATTTCTGGGAATATCCTTATAAACTGATAAATGCTTCTTGCATTTTTTATATCAATTGAATTTCTTTTTGTGTCAGTCTTGAAATTTTGAATTTTTTTTATTAGTTTACTTGGATTGTGTTTGAAAAGAGTCAATAGACCAGGACATTCACCCAGCAAACAAACTGAAATAAATAAAAAGTAAAATACAACGATTATTTTGCACTTGGTCCTTGGTAAGTTTGAAGAGAATATTCTGATTGACAAGATAGTAGGTTGCTGAAGTCATATTTTTTAAGCCAATCTCTTTTGAGGATAATATTATTATATCTAATTCTTTTTTCAAGGTCAGTCATTTTTCATCTATACATGCAATTTCCTTGGAATGCAGGTCCATTTTAGATGTAGCCCTAGAAATTATATCCTCCTAAATTGATATCCTTGTCGTAGATATCACAATCTTAGATACCAGTTGTGACGCCTGCACCCTGGCTCATCAATCAAGGAGCCTCAATCCTTACCATTAACACCAGTGAGGGGCGTCTCGTATAGGAGGCAAGGATAACCAATATACACACAGTAAAGTGTAATTTCCCTTAAGAGCACACAGAGATCACAGTCAGTCCAGGGCTGGTCACTCCCTTGCTGTCCAGCTCCCCAATAAGACTCTCCACTAGCACAGCTATAGGGTCCGGATCTCAGCCTAGTGGGCAAACTAAAACCTCCAGCACCCTCTCTGTCCAACCAGTGCTTCGTGTCCCTGACACACACACACACACACACACACACACACACACACACACACACACACACACACACATACACACACACACACACACACACACACACACACACACACACACACACACACACACTCACACACTTTGAGAAGAGTTTATACAACCACACAGACACTCCTGGGGAAGGCTGGCACAGGTTGTCCAGCTGTGCCCCTTTTTCCCCAGACTATACGGTAGTACCAGCTATCACCACCCACTAATATTTATCAGCTACTCAAAGGCCCTTAAAAGGGTGTCCAATTATTACTGTGCAATATTATTATCCAGTTGGTAGTATAGCCCAGGGCTAAAGCTATTAAAGTGGCTTTGTACAACTTTACCAAAGGCATGCAAGTACTCTAAAGAGATTAAATTATCTTTACAAAAACATCCACAGTTGAAAGGGTTTAAAATATTTAATAAATAGTCAAAACACAAGACAATACTTTTTACTACACAGTGCTAGTCAAGAGTTCAGAGATAACAGAGAAATACTTAAAATAATTCAGTAGTACAGTTCTGACATTGCAGAAAACACTTATTCTAATCATTCTAGTTTCTAGCTATTTCTAAGAGAAAACACAAGTCTAAGATAAACTTACATAAGAGCACTACAGTGCTGATGAGTGGGATGGTCAAGACAAAAATGCTTAATGCTCTCTGATTCTCTCTGTTTTTAAAATCACATTCCTGGTTCACATTACATCATTCTTCACACTTCCCTGGGTTCCCAGGCTAACAGAAACTACATTTATATTCTTCACCTCTGGGCAGAAACCAGAGCAATAAAGGACATTTATGCATGCAAATTCTGGTCATTAACTCTGGCCTTAAAACAATAGCAAGAATTTCTTCACCTAGACTGGCCAGAGCCGTGTTTACATCAAAGGGTCACAACATGCTTTACTTGGTCAGTAGAGTGCACCGTTGTTACATTTTTTTCAGTTCCACATGTAACACTATTTTTACCATTTAAGACAACAGGCCTGTGGTTTACATTAATACTTACAGATGCCAGAATTATCTCCAAAACTCTATCTGGCTAGGCTGGCAGCCTTCA
Organism: Protopterus annectens; assembly: GCF_019279795.1. Lineage (NCBI taxonomy): Eukaryota > Metazoa > Chordata > Ceratodontiformes > Protopteridae > Protopterus > Protopterus annectens. The sequence goes on along the minus strand of NC_056732.1, from coordinate 1,261,029,426 downwards.
TCTATCTTCACCCAATCTTCACATATATCCCCCCCCTGGAGAACTCAAGCTAGTTTTTCAAGTGACCCTTGAGAAGTGCTGCTTGAGGGAGTTAGGTCTATCTGAGTATACCTTACCCCATTCCCTGTCTTGACAGCTCATCTGCATTGGCATTGCTAATCCCACTGCGGTGCTGCACGGACATATATGCTTGCAACCCCAGGCTTCATCTTAGCGACATGGCATTTGACTGGTTCTGTTTAACCATGTTAAGGGGTTGTGATCTGCCATAACAGTGAATTTCCTTCCGTACAGATAAGGCTGAAGTTTCTGCAGTGCCCACACTATGGCTAGACATTCCTTTTGTACAGATGCATAGCATTCCTCCCTGGGTTGGAGCCTATGACTGAGATAAACCACTGGTTGCTCTTCCCCCTTTGAAGAAATCTGGCTAGGTACAGCCCCCACCCAATGGTTCGAAGCATCCATCTGCACAACAAATTCTTTGCTGTAATCTGGACTGGCTAACACAGGGGATCCTCTGAAAGCTTCTTTAAGCTTCTGGAAAGCCTCCTCATATGTTGGGGTCCACACTACCTTATCTGGCCTGTTCTTCCTTCTCAGGTCTGCGAGGGGAGCAGCTGTGGTACTAAAACTGGGGATGAATTTTTTGTAGTACCCTGCTGTTCCTAAAAATGCCTTCACCTGCTTTTTGGCAACAGGTGCAGGCCATGCCTGAATGGCTTCCACTTTCGCAGGTTCTGGCCTTATCTTACCACTCCCCACTCTATGTCCTAGGTAGGAGACCTTTGCCATACCCACATAACATTTGCTCGGCTTAATGGTGAACCCAACCCTCTATAGTCTGCCCAGCACTTCCCTGACATGTTGAAGGTGCTCTTGCCAGGAGTGGCTGTAGATGGCAGTATCATCTAGGTAAGCAAAGGCAAACCCTCCCGCTCCTACTAGGATATGATCTACCAGCCTCTGGAAAGTTGCTGGGACATTTTTCATCCCAAAGGGCATCTTTGTGAACTCATACAAGCCAAAAAGAGTCACAAAGGCTGACTTCTGTCTAGCACTGGGAGTCAAGGGCACCTGTCAGTAACTCTTGGTAAGATCAGTGGTTGTTAGATACGTAGCCCCACCCAGCTGCTCTAGGGCCTCATCTGTCCTAGGCATGGGGTAAGCATCTGACTCTGAGTGACTATTTAATTTCCTGTAGTCCACACAGAACCTGGTGCTGCCATCCTTCTTTGGCACCAGCACCACTGGGGAGGCCAAGGGACTGTTGGATTCTTGAATCACCCCTAGTTCCTACATCTCCTGTACCTCTTCCCTCAGAGTCTGTTTGATTCTCGCAGGCACTCTATAAGGGGCCTGCCTAATAGGCCTTTGGGGTCCTATATCCACCTGGAGCTGCCCCAGGTGGGTGCACCCTGGTTTCCCAGTGAACATGTCCCCAGATTCCTGCAACACTGTTCGGATTTCTCAAACCTGGGTAGGACATAGCTGCTGGGACATTGCTACCCCTTTGACTGAGGTGTCAGCCCGAGCCTCACTGAGGAGATCAGTCCCCAGATCTCCCTCAGACTCCTCCTGCAGTCCACTGCAAATGATCAGCACAAGGGCCTCCCTATCATGGTAAGGTTTCATCATGTTAACATGGTACACTTTGTGCCCCTGCCTTCTGCTTAGCAGTTCCACCATGTAGTTAACATCACTTACCTTTCTTACCACCACATAGGGTCCCCCCCAAGCTGCTTGCAGCTTGTTGTGTCTGACAGGAATGGGAACCATTACCTGCTGCCCCACAGCATACTCTCTAGCTCGAGCATTCCTGTCATACCCACCTTTTTCTGTTGTTGGGCTTCTGCCAGGTTCTCCTGGGCCAAGCCCATGAGTTCCCCGAGCCTTGTCCTGACGTTTAGGACATGTGCCACAACAGACTCCTTGTGAGACTCGCACTCACCTTCCCACTCATCTCGAATTAAATCTAGAGGTCCCCCCACCCTATGCCCATACAGCAACTCAAAGGGTGAAAATCCTGTGGATTCCTGAGGAACCTCTCTGTAAGCAAACAACAAATGGGACAAATATTTGTCCCACTCCCTCTTAAACTGATCTGCAGATGCCTGTAGCATGGACTTGATTGTAGAGTTTAACCTCACAACAAGACCATTAATTTGGGGATGGTAGGGAGTGGTCTTCATGTGCTTCACCCCACAGGACTTCCACAGACAAGCCAGCAGGTCTGACATGAAATTGGCACCTCTGTCAGTCAGTATTTCTTTTGGGAAACCTACCCTGCTGAAAATCTCTAACAACGCATTTGCCACCTTCTCTGCCTCAAAGGAGGACAAAGCCACTGCCTCAGGCTATCGTGTAGCATAATCCACTACCACTAGGATATACTTTTTCCCTGTGGAACTTGGGGTACTCAGAGGACCCACAATATCCATAGCTACCCTCTTAAATGGCTCCTCAAACACAGGCAAAGGCATCAAAGGAGCTCTCACTTTGTCTCCTGCCTTGCCTACCTTTTGGCATTGCTCACAGGTCCTGCAGTACCCTGTTACATCTCTGGGAATTCCAGGCCAATAGAAGTTCTGCATAATATGCCTCTTTGTATGTTTCATGCCCATATGACCTGCAAAGGGAATATCATGGGCTATGGCTAGGAGCGCCAGACGGTAGGCTCTAGGCACTATCACCTACTGTAGTCTCTCACCTTCTAGCACTCCCTCAGGGTTCCACTCTCTGTATTGTAACCCTTTTTCCCAGTATACAGATTTCCCCTTTCCTTGAGAATCAGGTGCCTCCCTAGCTACCTGCCTCAGGCCTTGCAGTCTAGGGTCTGAGAGCTAAGCCTGTCTCAACTGTCTCTTTGTAACCCTTCCCAACTCCCATTCCACAGGAAGTCTGGCATCTTCTGACAGTGGTGCCTCACTG